>NC_134483.1:473092008-473207008 GCF_040206685.1 Ascaphus truei | reverse complement strand
CGCACAGACACACACACACACACACACACACACGTAACAAGGACTAATTGTAGTATAATGTAATAAATACATTTGTCAAAAACGAATGTTGTTCTGACTAGTTCTGACTAGGAATTTATTAAATGTATTTTATTTATATATTTTATTTTAAAGCGGGGTTGGGGGTGGGGTTGGGGGCGGGACTAGGGGCGGGGTTAGGGGTATCGGGTCAGGGTGGCTTAACCCCTTAATGACTGTAGCAGTTAATAACCGCTAAGGTCATTAAGGGGTTAGGGGACATTAGTTTGGCACTTGTTCTTATTTTGTATATTTTTCAGCACCCCACTGTATGGACGGGGAGGAAGATGCAGCTGGCCTTCATCGTGGGTACAGGACAAGGGTGAGTACAACATGTATTTAATGTATTTATTGTATTAATGTATATTTAATGGGCAAATGCATTATTATCCATATGTGGATAATAGTAATTTTGCACATTAATGTAGTGTATGTGTTAGGGGGCGGGGGGATGTGTGTGGGATATTGCTAAGTTTATTGGGGGCAATTTTCCCCAATAAACATGCTATTATGCCTTAACCCCTCATTGCCTTAGCAGATAGCCGCTAAGGTAATGAAGCTGCTTTAATGTATTTTTATTAATATTGTGCGGTAGCAGGGGACCCCCTGCTCCTGCATACTATTATTAAAAATTTACCGGATAGCCGCTATGGTAATGAATTATTATTTATCGTTATCAGTTTTTTTAATACTAGTGTAGATGTGCAGGGGGTCTCATGAGCTGAACCCCATTGGTTTCAGGTCCGAAGACCCCCTCCTTCAGGAGATACAGGCCCTGTTATGGGGTGCTTGTATCCCCTGCACTTTAAAGCTCCCGCATCACGTGACCGGGACATTGAAATTCGGCAGGGGATACCGGCACCCCATAACAGGGCCTGTTTCTCCTGAAGTAGGGGGTCCTCGGACCTGAAACCAACGCGGGTCAGCTCCGGAGACCCCCTGCTCATGTACACTATAATTAAAATGTATTTATTTATTGTACGATCGCCTGTAATAGCCTTGCATGGAGATGGCAAATCTCAATGCAAATGTTACAAGCGGCTTTTTTTTTCTATCAGCTAGCGTACGGGAACTTTAAGTGCGATAGCAGGGGGAAATACATTGCACGCACGATAAGCCAGTTTTGGGCACGTCCGATAAAAAATGGGCTGAGGGCCTTAGTGAATCGCGCCGCCGGCTTCATTTTTTATCGGACGTGCTAATTTATTTCAGCCCGGCGCGAAAGCTCGGAGCTTAGTGCATAGCCCCCTGAATCTGACTTGTTCCCTTCCTCTCCATATACATCTACCAGCTCTGTTTATACATAAGGGGAAAACATTTTCCTAGTTAACTTTGAAATATTTAAATGGAAAATACGTAGCTGATTTGTAATGATCCTCATTTGGGAGAATGTACACCATGGTTACCTACGTATTTTCTGACTAAATTTGTGATTGATTTGCTCTGCAGCCATAATAATAAACATTTATCTATTAGTAACTATATTAAAGTAATATAGCAAAAATACCCCCCTGCATTAAGTCCATTCCTACACTAACTACCCAACACAGAAGGCAATGAGTCATATGGCCTTTAATTTAATATACTGTCATGTTTGTTAAATTCAGGAGAAAGCTATTCCGTGACTTCTTCTAGAACCAGTAAAAAATGTTATGTGTAGGCGATACATGCAGAGGTAATGACAGGAGACTTGCCTTTGGAAAAGTAAACATAGGTTTTTATTCAGCCAAAGTGCAGAGACAAACAAAAGGGAGGGAGGGGGGAGGTCCCCCTTAGTTCATCTCCTCGTTCCGGTTTTTCGCCTTATCCCGTTATCTCAGGCCCTGGGGGCCTATCCATGGATCCCATGTGTTCCAGAACTGCGGCATTTTTTTGTGTAACATGGCAGTTAGTTTTTCCATTGACATTACCTCGTCCACCCATCTTATGACCGTGTTTCTTGCAGTAGCTTTGACCTGCTTCAAGGCTGCTGCTATTGAGCATCTGGCCGCCATCAATATTGCAGAGACTAGTCTACTCATTGGAGGGGGTAGGTCGTTGAACGGTTTACTCAGCACCAGGGACAGTGGATCCAGGGGGAGAGGGATCCCCCTTGTCTCATAGAGCAGCGTCTGAATCTTTACCCAGAACCTCTGAATCTCCGGACACGACCACCAAATATGGGCCATGTCTCCCTTTTGACCACATCCTCTCCAGCTTGTCTGGTGTGCCGGGGAAGATCTGGCTCAGTCTAGCCGGGGTCAGGTACCACTGAAATAAAATTTTATAGATATTTTCTTTTGTTACTGTACAGATTGAGGTTTTAGCCGCCATCTCCCAGATATCCTCCCAGTCCTCTTTGTCAATTTGTATGTTTAGGTCCGCAGACCATTTTTGCATGTAGTGGTGGGTCATGGATTCTGCTGCTGACTCTATCCCCCTATAAATCTCAAAGATTATGCCTCGTTGATACCTGTCTATACTGCATAGTGTTTCAAATCTGGTGGGTGGGGGAAATTTGGAGTTCTGAGAGAGAGACATCAGAAAATGTCTAATTTGTAGGTATTTGAATAGATGGAGGTGTTGTGATTGGTACTTGTCTCGTACTTCTTTGAAGGTTAAGATCTCTCCATTTTTCAGCAGATCGGCCACCAGCCTTATTCCAAGATCCTGAAATTGGTCAAATTGCTGTTTGGAGCACCCGGGCGGGAAGTTCGGACAAACACTGTTTTAAAACAGCCCCATAACGGAGGCTGATGACATCATCACGTGCCCAACGCACGTTTCCCTCCTATTACGGAGCTTTGTCAGGGACAATTTTGCAATGGAGGGGGAGTGGACGTTATTTATACACTGGCATCGCCATAGAGACGTCGCAGGCAATCCACTCTTGCGCATGCGCAGAAAAGCGCATGCGCGACTGCTAATACGCATCGTAAAAGACCTTTATTGCTACTGTATAGGGTCCAGTATTAACCTCGCTTGATTGCCGTGGGACATAATATCCATGTTCCAATCCACAGAGAAGAAAGCGGAACAGATACTGGAAAGCTACTGCGCATGCGTGAGGTGATATATTCACACTCGATGTCATTACATTGCGCATGCGCATCTTCCACTCCGATTACCATTGCGCATGCATGAGCAAATAGACTCGTCGGCTAACAGCATCTATATAATGCTGCGTATGCATAAGGTAATGGCAGAGATTAGGCTTGCATAAAGCACACTACGCATGTGTAGACAAAGATGTCCATTGATGCCTAATATTTGAGCATCCCAAAGACAAAGATACAGGTTACCAAAAAGGGTAATACAGGACTAGTTGAACCCAAATGTATAAGGTCAGATGTGTGCAGTAGTCAGCCCTCAGTTTGAAAAAGTGCAATGTGTCACAAATCACAGTGAAAATAAAATAAAGTATAACGAATATATAAGACACACAACCTATATAATCTCAATAGATGTCACAATGAATAGTGTGTATACATTTATTACACATATAAATAAACCCAATACAAAAGAAAAGATGGGTTTATAATTAGGTAATATAGTCACTAATTTAAATAAACTATAAATGTCAACAATGCAATATATTACAATACCATGGTGAAATAACAAACATAGTGGCAAAAAATAGCTCTCTGATGTTTGTCAGAGACAGTCGGTGTAGTCACTGATAGAAGGGTAAAATAAAAAGGAAAATGCAGGGTAGCAACGACGCAAGATGGACAGCAAAGGCAAGACCACAGACATAACGCATTGAGAAGATCAGATGAATGGAGTATAAGTGAATCCTTCATTAAGCCCATTTGGGCTTCTGGTATTCAATTTATAGATCCACTCAGCTTCAATCCTTAATAGCATCTGGTCGACATTACCACCTCACGCCGGGCACTTTAGTTGATAAATGCCCATAAACTTGAGGCTGTCAACATCTCCGTCATGAAACTGCATGACGTGTCTTGCTACTGGTGTTTCAGTAGAATGCAAGAGAGTTAACATGTTCAACTATACGTTTACGCAGTTGTCTTATGGTTTTGCCTACATATCTCTTCCCACATTTGCAGTTAATGAGGTATATAACATTTGTTGTTCTGCAATTAATAAAGCTGTCTACATTGAAATGCTGTGTGCTGTCATGATTTCCAAAGGTCTTAGCTATAATAACATGCTTACACTCCTTGCAACCCTGACAACGATACAGCCCCTTCATGGGGCTCAGCCAGGTCTCTGCCCTAGCACGCTGATGGTGACTATGAACAAGTTTGTCACGCAAATTTTTCGATCGTATACTTGTGATAGTTGGTCTCGGGCCGATGACCTTAGCCAGATCAACATCAGATAGAAGGAGGTGCCAGTGTCAGGCAAATATTCTTTTTATTGCCCACCATCTTTTATTATAAGTACCAATGCATCTTATAATGTTGTCCTTAATTTTAGGTGTATTGGAGGACAAGAGAGAATCTCTATCACTGTGCAATGCTCTGTGATAGGCTCTATTGAGTGTTTTAATTGTGTACCCACGGCTAAGGAACCGATCACGTAGTTCCTTTGATTGTGTAATAAATTGCTGAATTGTGGAACAGTTCCTCCGTAGACGGAGGTATTGTCCAGTAGGAATTCCAGAAATGAGACTGGAAGGATGTTGGCTTTGTGCCTAGTGTCTCTCTGCAAACCACAGCAGCAACAAACTGAACTGCGCGCTGACGTCCCTTTAAAGCCTCTGTAACAAAAATAAACAGTGAAATACCTATATATTTCTTGAAAAAGGGGTCATTTAGTTAACCCTTTGGCAAAAGTGTATAAGCCTGCGAGCCACTTTCAAGGCATGACCAGTTCGCAGGTCCTAACACTAACTGATTAAAATCCTTAATTACCTCTACAATTAGAGGCAGGATGGTCCTGGCACTGAACCTGTCACAACCAGCTGCATGAAAAGAAAAACTGCTTCCTTGGAAAGTGAGGAGGGGCAAGCTTTAAACCCTGGGTGGGAGGAGCCGCTAACCTCCAAAACAACACAGATACCAAGCAAGCTCTCAGAAACCCCCCCAAATTACCATAAAATATATATCTGAATATGTGTCAAAAAGAGTGCTACTGGGCGTGGCTGATGTATAAAACAAGAAACAAAGAAGTCCACAGCAACATCCAATGTGTCAAAAATACACAGTGAAATACCTATATATCTCTTGAAAAAGGGGTAATTTACGTAAACCCTTTGGCCAAAGAGTATAAGCCTGCGAATCACTGGAAGTCACAAGGGTCCACACGGTGGTGGTCCTTGTGATGTCTATTGAACATCATCACTATTTTGCTTGCTTTCTAGGGGAGATTATCTTCAATACTCAACACGGTGAGGACAAACTTAACTTTAGAGGAACACCCTCCTCTACTGTGCATGTTACCTCGGTGATAAAGCAGACACATGATCACTACTCAAGCAATCACAATGTCTCAACCTGCTAGAAGGTCAGTGGCACTCGGGTGCTGTAGCCCTTCCAGCACTGAAAGGGTTAGATAGTATCTGTAATTTACATGTAGGCCACACTTCAATCAGTGTAATGAATCAAATTGAATATATATTTAAACTGTTTTTGCCAAGGTATTTTGTGATGCAAATAATAAAGTCATGCTAGTGAGTGACACAGCTGAGTCCCCTTGCCACGGGAAAAAAAAGGATCCTCGGATCTTTGTGCTGTGACATTCCAAATATAATTGTCCAAAACTACCACTTGATTTAAAATAATATCACTTAATATCATTAGCCAGACAGCATTTGTGAAAATAAAGCATGTATAGCATTACTATATGTAGCATTTAACCATTTTAATTAGTCTAAATACATCAAATAACATTCTCAGAAGCATGAAATCATGTTTAATTAGGCAATTGCTTAATTTTTTATGGTTGGACACTGTCCATATTCATGCAAATTGCAAACTTAGAGCTGGTTATTTTTAATTAAACAATATTAATGTGCACTAAATTAATAAATAATCAGTTTATCAGAAATTGATCATTTTAGAGGAGAAGTAAAGTCCTAAGTTCATAAAAACATACAAAAATTAAACAATGTTGGTGATGTTGTTTGAGGGAATAGACTACAGTACTTTCCTTTTGGAAAACCAAGTGAGGTAGAAGCATTCAATGAGAGGTGTGTTACACCTACAGTATACCATTTAAGTCCCTGATAATGGATATTTATCAGAATGTTGTTGATAGTGGAAGATGCCATGAAATATTGCTACACCACTAGAAATTTATGCAATTGTTTAGATCCCAGTTTGTTGTGGTGTTCTTCAATGTTTTCAAGAGCCTGCTCCCATGTATACTAATATATGCTGGTCCCTTCTCTTTATTGCTTGTATTTATGTTGGCAAAACTCTGATGAGAGTATTTTGGACAAAGCATTATAAGCCTGCAGCCACTTCACGGCATGACCAGTATGCAGGTCCTAACACTACCTGTGAAAATTCTCATTTACCTCCACAGTGGAGGGAGATGGACCCGTCCTGCACAGGTACAAGGAAAAACCTGCTGCTTTAAAAGTAGGGAGGGGTGAACTTAAACCCTGAGAGGAGGGGTCACCAACCTCCAACCAACTGATCCTAATTATATATATGTGTGTGTGTGTGTCAAATGGAGTGGTACTGAGCATGGCCAAATATATAAAACAAAAGACTTGAATACCTGCATACTGGTCATGCTTTGAAGTGGCTGCAGGATTATAATGCTTTGGCCTAAGGGTTTAACTAAATGACCTTTACTCATGAGAATTCTAACATTTAAGTATTTAACTATATATTTTGTCACATTGGATGTAGCATTGGGTATTTTTGTCTTTTCTCCAAAGTACAGTAAGTATAACATGTTTGAAATGTTACTAACGTGTGTGAAATGGATTCTGGTACTTAAAGGCTACAAAGTGTATTTTGAATTAGAAGTAGTTTAAGTATACAATGCATGTGGCATCTTTTGAGAGACACCAAAGTAATTTCTTGTAACTACTGTATGTTGTTGTATTAATAATGCATCTCTTTGAATGTATTACTGGTGACTTGTGTTAACATTATACCTTTGCTAAGTGTGATGTTTTCCGTTAATGCTACACTAAACAACTAGAATGTGTTACATACATTAAAATAAAATGTTCTGCGCTCTTCACATAATCCAAAGCAGTTAGCCATCATGAAAACTTATTCACTATTGATTATGAAGTGCAATGTATGCATCATGATCTGTTAATGAAAATGTGCTGATCTGTGTGACTGAATTACAGTTTGAGTTCAAGTGCAGTTTATATTAAGTTTGGAGTTAGAACCAGAAGAAGTTGAAACAAGGAAGGTTTGAAACAAGGTACCTGTATATTGAAGTACAGTTAATTGTTAGCATGTTATACTCCATAGTTGTAAGAATTAGTAGAATTGAGATTGACACTCAATGCACATTTTGCCACATATACAGTATGTGTACTTGGTGAAGCTGTTCCAGGGAGCATAACACTGTGAGAAGTGTGAGCAGGTGGTCTCATTGGAGACTCAGATTGTTGATCTGAAGAAGAGGCAACTTGCAACATTGAGGAACATTGACAATCTTGAAAGGAGTTGAGTGCTCACTGTGCAGTCCCTGACTGTAAGTGAGGACCAGGAACACATATGTAGCTGGGTGACAGTTAGAAGGGGAAGAAGAAGAGGCAGGCCATATTCTGGGGGTCAGGACAGGAATGGCAAGGCTAGAGGAGACTGATTCCTTTAGCAGCCAGGAGAATAGTTCCACCCGCACAGAGACAAAGGTTGTGGTCTTAGGAGACTTCATTATTAGAAGGGTAGAGAGGACAATCTGTTGCCGTGAATTTATGAACTGAACATTTTGTTACCTCCTGGGGGATCAGGTTTGGCACCAATCACAAAGTTTGAGAAATATAGAGGGTCCTAAAAAAATTCAGGGATCTAAGCTGCAAGTTTACGGCAAATATCACCAACGTAGTATTTTCTGAAATACTAACAGTGCCATGCACTACTCAAGGGAGACAGTTGGAGCATGAATTAATAGCTACAAGGGAGCAGTATTATATTATAGGAATTACTGAAACATGGTGGTATGAAACTCATGACTGGGCAGATAATTTAGAGGGTTATTCGAACAAAAAGAAGAGGAGGTGGAGTATGTTTATATGTTAAACCAGATATAAAACCTATTATAAGGAAATAAGTTTATGAAGGAAATTATGAAAATAATCAAGAAGATGTTGTTAATATAAATTAGCAGTGTAGGTTAAAGTACAAAGTACATTGTGTAGGGATATGATAGAAACTACCAAATATCTGTGAGATTTAGAAAGCCAAAATACTTTGGCAAATGGAGAAAGCATCAAAACTTGGTCATGTTTGCATAATGGGTGATTGTTGTTGTCCAGACATAGTCTAGATATAGCTTGTTTCTAGCTCTTTAAATGTATGGAGTTTTATTGAGCACCGGACTCAGGGGCTGGTGACGGTCCTACTACTCTCTCGAATTGCTGTTTTTTTCCAGGTAGCTCTAAAACATGAGCAAGGACTTTGTGCACTATAAAACTTTTACGAAGAGATTTGGATTAAACTGTTTATGATAAAAGGTTTACTAAAACCAAGCAAAGTATTTACCTAATTAAGAACAAATTTTATATTCATTTTGCAATATTTTTTATACAGAAGCCAAGTTAATCTCTGGATTCCTTGCTTGTACATCAATTACGTGCAATAGTTGGACAAGACCTTTTGTTTGTAATATATGGAATATTAAGAAAATTAACTCTGGACTGTTTCATTTATCTCATTTATTATAATTTTGTTGGGACTCTTTTGGGGAGTTTTTCTTACTATTAATCATTGAGGAAGATAGTGAGGATGGTTCTAAACAATCTGAAACATTTGTACATTATTGTGCTGATAATTCTAAAAGAACAAGGAGGGCGTTACACATCTTTGATGAGAAGATAACTGATTTGAAATTTGAGGACCCTACAGATCTGATTGATCATTTTGTGAAGAAATCTCTTGACAAAGGACATTATCAAGGGGCCTGAAAATGCCATCATTTGGTTTCTGTGATAGTGACTTTGAGACAAAGTGGAAATTGATCATGGATGATTGCTCCAATAAATTAATGGAGCTCGTTATTCAATCAAAGGCCAAAGAGAATGCAGGCTTACAACCTGATATTAAACAGATGAAATTAGAACTGTCTAAGTATGAATCCATGGATCAGTTTATCCACAATGATGAGGTCTTATTCAGAAATATAGAAAAAAATGGAAAAAGCGGTCATGTTCAAGAAAAAAGACAAGTTTGAACGTGATCGCTTAGATTATGAAAAAAATCAAATATACTTCTGGCAGAGACCAACATCTAAAGATCAAAAAACAACAGCGAATACCTTTTTATTCTACACTATGAAAGTGGTCTAAAGGAAATGGTCATCAGACCAAAAAAAATCTATTCTTAAAGTACGTCACACAGATACAGTACATCTAGTGTGGACACAGATTCGTCAGATGGAATGGATAGACCTCCTGTTTCTGTCTCTAGGACTGATCATTATACACGGGACACTGTAGATCAAGGTTCTTGTGATTAACGATGACCTAATACAGTACATCACGTGAAGAATATGCCAGGCCCACGTTTTTAACCCCTTCCAGTCCACAATCAAAAAACGGAAGAGGCCAAGACGTGGAAAGAAAAACAGGCTGGCTAAACGGATCAGGAAAGAGGAAGAAATACTCATAAATCCTCTGATTAATAATGTTATTAATATATCAGACACTGTGCTTACACCTCAACAGATTTTGTTGCTAAATAAGGGACTAAATTTTGCACCTTATAAAAAGTTTAATCTATTTAATACTGTAATAGATCTTCAAACGTTTACTCGCAAATTAGCATTGAAGAAATTGTATTATTACCAAAACACTGATGCAGTTACCTCAGATATTATTTCTGAGAATTTAGCGAGTACACATGCAAAATTTAATACTTTTAAGGATGCAACGTTCTTGATAGATATGGAGTCTCTATATCGGGAAAATAATATTGAGTGTACTGATGTTGACATTACTCCCTTTTTTGAACATATTAACTCAGGCCTAAAGAAAAAATCTGTATTTGTACCAAGTTGTTCCAGGGGCCCTTTTATCTCTGCATTTAAAGCAGTAGTTCAGAGAGATCTTAGGATACTGGCAGAAGGGTTCTCGTTTACAGCTCCCACTTTTGATAACCTATCTAGGGATTAATGTGTCAGCTTAAAAACCTTAAGTGAAGATGCTTCTATAATAATAAAGAATGCTGACAAAGGGGGAGCCATTGTCATTCAATTGATTTCTAATTATAGATCCGAGGCTCTAAGACATCTTAATGACAAAACCTTCTATACCAAACTGAAAAAAGATCCTACTGGTGCTTTTCAGAGTGATTTAACGGTCCTGTTGGAACTTGGGAATACATTATATGTGCTCAGCACAGAGGAGTCACAGATTCGGGATTGTTTGCATCCCATTATACCTGTATTCCACCATCTCCCAAACATCCAAAAGGGGCTGGACAGCTCTCCAGGTAGGCCCACCGTTTCCAGCATTGGATCTTTGGCAGGTGGGGTTTCTAGGTATGTGGATAGGTTCCTATTGCCACTTGTTCAGGCTCTACCATCGCACATTAGAGACGCGACTGACCTCATTGATTATGGAAGGGATTGTTTGGAAACATGGCTACCGATGGGTCACCATGGACATCACAACCTTGTACACAATCATAGTACAGGGGCATGGTCTTGTGGCTATTGAACACTTTTTACGATCTTCTTCACTTTCCATTTCACAGAGCACATTTATTCAAGATTGTATTTTATTTTTACTCACACACAATAATTTTCTTTTTGATTTACAGTTCTATCTTCAAATCAAAGGCACAGCAATGGGGATCTCTTTTGCTCCTTCTTTTGCTAATCTCTTTATGGGTTTCTGGGAACTTACTCACATCTATGGCAGCACTAATTCTTTCCGTCATCAAATCATTCTATATAAACGCTACATAGATGATTTAATTTTTATTTGGGATGGTGATTTAGACACTTTACACACTTTTTTCGACACACTTAACATTAACAATGTTAACTTAAAATTTACTATGGTCACGAATATAAATCATATTAATTTTCTGGATGTGACGTTCCATGTGGACCTAAATAATCAAATACAAATAAATGTGTATAAGAAACCACATTCAAGAAATTATTTTCTTCATTCAAAGAGTAGCCATCACAGATCCCTTATCTATGGGATACCCAAGGGACAATTTCTCCGGTATAGGAGATTGTGTTCAGAGGTGGAGTCATTTCTTACTAATTCTGAGGATCTCAGTGCGAGGTTTAGAGCAAGGGGTTATGACAGCAATGCAGTTGAGGTAGCTTTTCAACAGGCATCCATCAAGGACAGGAGGGATTTGATTGCTCACAAAAAACCCCAAAGCTAAAGAGTGTTCGAATACACTGTTCATTACTCAGTTTAATGGACAGGCTAATCAGATACGTAGAATTGTAAAGAAACATTGGGGAGTCTTGATGTTAGACCCACAACTTAAATCAGTCATAGAAACTGGTCCAAGACTTGTCTTTAAGAAGGCCAAAACTTTGGCTTTATCAATCTCTCCAAGCCTATTCAGTTCATCTACTGCGGATCATATATCTGGTATACCAGTTGGGTTCCACAGATGTGGCCCATGTGTCTGGTGCCAATATGCCAGACCCTCTAATAGAATTAGAATTACACAACCCAATTCCTATTATAAGATTTCAGCTTTCATCAATTGCCACACTAGTTTTGTGGTGTATGTTATTCTTTGTGGATGTACTATAAAATATGTGGGGAGAACCATCATGCCCCTTAAGAACAGGATAGCTGAGCATGTCAGGTTAATTAAAAAGAGGGATTTGGATCACCCCGTGTCTAGACACTTCACCGAATGTCCCAAAGGGGGCATTTCAAATTTCAATTTCTTTGGAGTTGAACATGTCCCTTTACCCAAGAGGGGTGGGGACAGGTTGAACATTCTCAACAAAAGAGAAATGTATTGGGTGTTTTCTTTAGACAGTCTTCATCCAAAAGGCATAAATGTAGAATGGGAATTTAAACATTTTTTTTACAGATTGATATTTTATTTGTTGCTATCTACATTTATGGACCTGAGGTTTGTGTATTGTTGCTATTTGCTACCTTTCATCTTCCTTAGTCACAATTTTTATTTTCTTTCTTTACCCTTTCCTCCCCCCTTTCTTCTTCTTTTTTCTCTCTCTTTTTTCCTCCCCTCTTTCTCCCCTTTGTTCTCTCTCTCTCCTTTCTCCTCCCCATCTCTTACTTTCTTTTTTTTCCTTTTGCATATACACATACTCTCTCCTCCATTTCCTTTATTTAGATTGCAAATATATATTGTTTAAATTTACTTCAGTTGATACATCAAATGTTTATAATTTTTTGTTCTGATGTTGAGTACCCAGATTTTTTAAGGTCTCCAGCAGATACTTTATTATGCTTAACTTATGCATTAGTCCTGGCTATTGTGTCTATGTATATGTCATTTTAAATTATTTTTTCTCTTCGTGAGACAATTTAAGGTTTTGATATACAGTAGAGGCAGCGATTATTCTAACAAAAACCAGTGGCAATTCCCCAAAAGACCCAGGTACACCCAGGTACATTCTGAATACATGCCTTAAACTTTCCTTAAACTAGCCCCAGCATTTCTGCATTGATTAATAGCCTATCAGATTAACAGCGGGGGTCCCTGGCAGTCCCATTCAAACTGAATTGGACTGCCAGGGATCCCTGCTGTGTTAATGCTATGGGTCGTTAGTCAATGCAGAAATGCCTTAAAATCCGATCCACTGGTTAAAATCAGCAGATGGTTTGTTCCAACTTCAATCCATGCTGGTTAGTTAAAAATCCCCTATGTGGCCTGGATGTGAAGCTTTACAATAACCCCCCCCCCCCGGATTGGATAGCCCTAAATGACATTTCGTGGATTGTTTTTAATTCTAATCCGTCATTGTAATGTAAGAAACAAGTACGGCAGATACTGTAAATCTGTTATAGGATTTTTTTTTAAATGCTGGCGGATTAATATGTTGTTAAAAATTATAACCGGAAAAAAAATAATTTTTGTAATAAAAAATGTAACATTGTGTCAATCATGCTGTATGTTGCCTAGTTTTACTGATACACCTAGTTTAAAACAGTTATCCCCGTCACATACCCAATATCTATAGACCTTGGACAGGGAAGGGACTGGGAGTTAACAACCACTCTATCACATTATGTAATTTTTCAAATAAAAGATCAGGACTCAGAGCTTTATGGGTCTTTTTTTATAAAAACTATGCATACGTACATTTTCATGTCTATTGAAACGTGTTGCTGATGCTGACGGTCTAATTTTACATACAACATGGACATTATGTAATTGGTGGGTGGCTGTCAGATGAGAATTGTCAATCCTGACAGATGTTACTGTAGGGACAGGCCGCACTTATGGCCCTGGCTTTTTTGCACTACTACTAGATATTCAACATTCAAATAGGACTAATAGATGATGTCAAAAATGCTTGGTTTTGCAATTGTCAATATTTCCTCAGGTAATACTCCCCATAGACCTGTAGGGACCCACAGAGGAGTCAAGTTCAGGCCCAGGGATGGTAGGAACTGGTACCTCCCATGAGGTCAGCAGACATCTTAGTTTAGGGTATATACCCCCCCCCCCCCCCCCCCAAAGCTTGCTAGTTGTTGTTTTTCAACTTTTATTTTCCTTAGCAGTTATCTGGCCCCCAGGTCTTTGTCTTTTCCTGGCTACCTTTACCTTGCATCTAGCTTTGCAGACTTTACAGGTACCTTTTGTTTTGCCTTGTATTCCCCTTGCACTTCATTAATCCTACAATTCATCCCCCTGCTCCTTTGTTTTTTCCTTGTGTAACGGTATTTCTGGCCCGGCCTGACCCACCCAATCTCACATTGGCCCCTGTGGTCTAACCGGACCCCATTACAGTGTAGATATGCCTGATGGTGCACCTGTTGGCTACAGGACTCCTGAGTCTCCCGCATGATGGTGTGTGGGAGGACCCGTCCAGACAGGCAGCTGAGGTAGTGTGCTGAGTCTCACCTAGTTCCAGTGCAGCGCCTCCACCTCACCAGGGTCCCCGCGTCCGCAAGGGGATGATCCTGGCGAGGAACTCCTCCGTGGTGCTCCTCTCTGTACACTCATTCCAGATAGATACACAAGAGGGTTTCTGGCTGAACTCATCTTTATTGACACGGCAGGGCAACTGCCCTCCACAAGGAGTATCTTCAGCCGCTCATCTCGCCAGTGCTCCCTTTTGATAGGTATATCACCTAGATCAGGGATTCACTATTCCCGCAGGAATCACTGTCCTGTGCCAGGTCCCTGGACACAGCCTCCCATGGAGTTACTATAACATAACTGACACTCTGATAGAACTTGAACTCCTTCCTCAGCTCTGACAAGAGCTGGAACTCCTTTCTCAGCAGAACAACTAGCAACCAAACTTAGAACACAGTGCTGTGCCTTATGTAAGCTTCTGAGGCTGACACATCTCTGACATCACTAACCATGGAATCGGAGCATGTGACCAGTCCCAGCCATACACAGAGCACCCCACCAGGGTGTGAGGGAAAACCTCCATGATTACTGCTGGCATGCCCACACTTACCAGGCCTTACTGCCAGCAGGAGAGATGACTGTAGGCATTTTACATGACCGCTACATTCTCCCCCTGGTGAATCCCATCGTCCTCGCTGGGACCTAACTTTGTATACCTCTTTCCAGGAAGCACTGTAACGGAAAACATAATTAACATCACACAAATTTCCTCATAATACAGTACACATGAATACAGTCATCCGCCAAGCCCGCCCCGACCAGCAGCCACGAACCCGCGTAATGTCTCAGTACCCCCTTAATAATAGTGATCTGGGTCAGGTTTCCTCACTTCCCGGTTACCCATATCCAGGACCGTAACATAATAATGCCTAGGTGATCCTCTCTCTGGCACATAGGTCACCCTATGTTTGTGAACATTTCTCCCTATGCTCCACACTCGCATCAGGGTGTCTATCCTTTCTTCCGCCTTCTTACCTACAATGTCACTCCCCCTATTGGCTAAATACAGCTCTATAGTTTCTTGGAGCCACGTTTCCCTATTGTCCTCAATTTCATCCATCAGGGGCTCCGGAACATAGGGATACTCCAACCCATGGGATTTTTTATATTGGACTATTATAGCCCTCTCCGCCCTACTGACCCTGGTCAGATCAGCATTACCTGCCCTCCCAGGTAACACCCATGATAGGGGCTCATCAGGATCGACTGGATCTGACAGTGTGTCGGGACCCATGGGCGCTATGTCTCTACGCTCCAGCTGGAACCACCTCTTCTGTAGTTCCCTGTCCCTCTGCTCGGGTGTAAACTCTCCCTCTTTCCACCAGAAATCTACCACGTCCTCCCGCCGGATGAGGAACCGAGTACGGTCCATCCATGCGGAGTACCCCTCAAATAGTGGAGCCCACCACTCTCCTTAAAGGGATTAGGCCCTGGTTCCCGGTCGTCATCAAATGAAAATACCCCTGACGACCTTGTGGATCGCGAGTTGAACCACCTCGAGGACCCCGGAGCCTTTACTGCCGGTTGGGGTGCTGTATCCGCCACCCTCAATTCCCCTCCTCCCCGTGAATCACCTTCCGTAGCTCCACTGAGCTGCCTCTCCCCAGTCCGTTTTTCCTCCCCCCCCAAAGGTATGTCCACAAGTTCCAAGCTGGGCGGTGAACCCGGTGACCGTGTGATAGGGGTAGGGACATTAGCTAGGGCATGGGGTTGGGTATAGGGGCATGGGACGGGACCCCACGGGGTTACGACCCGCTCCTGGCTGTCCGTAGACTGGTCCAAGGATGATGCCTCACCCTCCTCAGTCCTGAGATAGTCTCTCCGATTTCTGGGCAATACGAGCGGTCGGGGACCTTCCCCCAATCGCCGAAGCGTCGCTGCTTCCCCTTCCTGGGTTCCGCCGTCGCCACCGGAAGTGACGTCCTCCCCGGAACCGGAAGCGTCGCCATCTCGCGTTGGACCCCCATGCGGGATCTCTTCTTCCACGACGACATCCGGTTGCTCCGCCGTCGCCACCGGAAGTGATGCCGTTCCTCCACGTGCGCGTTGGGCCTGGCGCGGCCCTTCCAGCGCTTCGCCGTCTGTTGTGACCAGGTAAGAGATAGGGCTTTTTGGCTTACCCGTCCGCAGGGGTGTAGGCGTCTCTCTCCCATCTCCGCCAGGTCCTGGGATGGCGGGACTCCGTCGGTCGGATCGCCGATCTGCGGGGGACGTCCGGTCACTCACCCCACGGGGCGTCGTTCTTCCCGTCTGTCTTTTCCGCTCCGTTTTTGCTACCGCCAGCTCACGAAGGTCCTCATCAGAGTAGTCCCCTCGCCCCGACCTAGGGGTCGCGGGGCGGGGTGAAAGTCTCTTTGCCCCTGTCGCGGGGTTTAATCCAGCCGCCTCAATGGCCAGTGACCCAGCCGACTTGACCGGCTCCAGTCCCCTGTCTCCGGGACTCGCGCGGTTGATCCACAGCGCGCCCGGGGACTCAGCAGAGCGCCGTGTCACATCCACCGGGGGGTCAGCAGGCTGTATTGGGACGAATGTGGGCATAGGCCACAGATACAAAGTCCCGCAATGAGGGCAACGTGCCATCGTATTCACAGTACCTCCGGGCAGCCCGCATTGTAGGCAGAGCCCGACCACCGTCTCAGTATTGGCCACCCTCACCACCAGCACCCCGCCGGGCACTGAGTAGGGCTGGGTGGAGACCATAGTGCCCACAGTGGAGGAGCAGGCCATTCTTTGTACAGGAGTCACTTCCTGTACAGGTCTCTCCTTCTCTGTGGTTCCTCGCAACTGACTGGTGGAAGTTGCTGGATCCGCCACTCCCTGCTTCGGCTCCTCCCTTCTCTGACAGAGTTGGAACCCGCCCCCAGGGGTTGCAATAATGGGCGGGTCCCACAGGGGAATATCATGCCCCTTAATTAAGGCCGCACCTCTCTCAGTCCTGGTGGGCGCGGTCTGCGTTTTCGCGCCAATTTCCTCCCCAGAGCTGGAGTCCTTTCCCGCGGCTAGTTCCCGCCTTCTCCTTGCAGCAGCTTTTTGCACAAGGTACCTTTGCTTGCAAATCACCTCCACGGCCGGAACTACTTTTTGTAGTGGCGCCGTCTGGATATCAGTCCCTGGGCCCAGTGGGTGCATCCCCACAGGCCATAATTGAAAGTCACTCCCCCTGGTAGAAATCAGGGGAGGGTCCCATAAACTCAACGGTTGACTCAGCACAGGGGCTGAATTAGTCACTGTCCATCCCGGCGCAGCCATAGCTTTCGCGCCATGCCCCCCATCAGGGCGGGGCTCTTCTGTTCGCGCCATTCCCGGCCAGCTCTGTGCAAGTCCTGCAGCAGCCATTTTTTCTGCGCCTGGCCCATGCGGTTTCCCTAGCAAGCGGGAACCGCCATTTTGGTTGGTTTTGGCGCCCAAAAAGTCCATTCGTTCGCTCTCCTCACGGGGTTCTCCCCCAATTATTGCAATGTCCTCACACTCTTCAAAGGTGGCCCCTCGCTGTCCCAGGCAGGATAAAAACGGGGCAGCCACGGCCTTTGCTCCGCTCCAGAGCAAACTCGTTAAGGACAATTCAGCGACAGTCTGCTCTTCAGTGGGTTGCACGCCACGGGTGCCCTCCCCATCAGCCTCTGTCCGCCATTTTACGTTCTCCGCGCCACGTGGATCCTCCACTCTCTCATAACAGTTGTCGTACATGAGGCTCCACTCTGCGGGGCAGCCACCACACCGGTACAATAAAGATTAGCTCAGATGCACCACCACATGTGTACCTTATCTAGGTGTGACTCAGTGTTGCACTACCTCAGGCTAGGCTCACTCTCTCAGTGTCTGCTGTGACTCCTTCCTCCCAGTCTGTGCTCCCTACGGTGAGTGTCTGGAATGGCTAGGTACTCTGGCTGGCTCTGCCATGCAGTACTTGGGGCGTCTACCTGTCTTGGTCAGCCTAGCGCAGACCCTCTCCAGGACTCCTGACCAAGTTAACAGGCTGTCCCTTCTGGCATCCTACCAACTAGCACTGCCTCAAGGTGACTCGGTCAGCTATAGCCCGCTCCAGACCCCTCACTCCCTTCAGGCCCCTAGGTTGTCCCTGCGAACTGACAATATCCCGTCAGCCCCCTGACCACCCCTAGGTCCGTCCCTACTCAGCACAAAGTGGCAGCAGACACTCTCCCTGTTTCCAAGTGACCTAGCTAAAAGCCTGTCCTGTTGACGGATCTGATCTCAGCAGCTCGCCTCCAAATGTAACGGTATTTCTGGCCCGGCCTGACCCACCCAATCTCACATTGGCCCCTGTGGTCTAACCGGACCCCATTACAGTGTAGATATGCCTGATGGTGCACCTGTTGGCTACAGGACTCCTGAGTCTCCCGCATGATGGTGTGTGGGGAGGACCCATCCAGACAGGCAGCTGAGGTAGTGTGCTGAGTCTCACCTAGTTCCAGTGAAGCGCCTCCACCTCACCAGGGTCCCCGCGTCCGCAAGGGGATGATCCTGGCGAGGAACTCCTCCGTGGTGCTCCTCTCTGTACACTCATTCCAGATAGATACACGAGAGGGTTTCTGGCTGAACTCATCTTTATTGACACGGCAGGGCAACTGCCCTCCACAAGGAGTATCTTCAGCCACTCATCTCGCCAGTGCTCCCTTTTGATAGGTATATCACCTAGATCAGGGATTCACTATTCCCGCAGGAATCACTGTCCTGTGCCAGGTCCCTGGACACAGCCTCCCATGGAGTTACTATAACATAACTGACACTCTGATAGAACTTGAACTCCTTCCTCAGCTCTGACAAGAGCTGGAACTCCTTTCTCAGCAGAACAACTAGCAACCAAACTTAGAACACAGTGCTGTGCCTTATGTAAGCTTCTGAGGCTGACACATCTCTGACATCACTAACCATGGAGTCAGAGCATGTGACCAGTCCCAGCCATACACAGAGCACCCCACCAGGGTGTGAGGGAAAACCTCCATGATTACTGCTGGCATGCCCACACTTACCAGGCCTTACTGCCAGCAGGAGAGATGACTGTAGGCATTTTACATGACCGCTACACTTGCAACCTCACTTTTTGCACCCAGCTCTGCAGACTTTACAGGTGCCTTTTGTTTTGTCTTGTATTCCTCTTGCACGTCTTTCCCCCTGCTCTTTGTCTTTCCCTGTCTACCATTACCTGGCATCTAGCTCTTCAGACTTTACAGGAACCTTTTTGTTTTGCCTTGAATTCCCTTGGACTTCTTTTCCCCCACTCTTTGATTTTTCCCAGGCTACTGTACCTCACTTTTGGCACTTTGCTCTTCTGGCTTTAAAGATACCTTTTGGTTTTGCTTTTTTCATTAACTGCATTGATGTGAACATTAAACACTATCTACTAACTTATATCAGTCTATTGTTGTTTTGGGGATTCTGTGTTACCTCTGAGGGTTCTATACTGTACTCCTGATAGTAATGATGTGAATGATAGTATGGGGTAAGATCACATTCTGTAAGTACATACTGTAAGTATCTGTAGGGGAGCAGCCGTCTAGCCTAGGTAACTCCAGCTCCAATAGGGTTTATTAAAACGAGGTAGCAATTAGACGCTCTGACTCATGTTGGCCGTCTCCAGGTATTACCCAAAAGTCCCACAGCAGGTCAGCATTCCAAGAGATTAAAATCTTCATATACAGATGCAGCGCTATGGTCTGTCACGCGGCCGCAGAGAATGTGCTGGTGCACGGTGTGCAAAGCCTTGACAGTCCGTAGCGCACCGCATAGTAGTCGGTAATAGCCCATCTGGATTAACACAGCAGGGGTACCTACGTCTGAATGGGACTCTCGTTGTGTGAATCCTACTGGGAAGCACCTGTCTGTAGGAGACATGCAGTAAGGCTGAGCTCATATACTCCGCTTGCGTGCGAGAGTGCGAGCTTTATCCGTGCCGCGTTGGTGTAGCATAGGAAATCTGTGATCACTCAGTGTTGCAGGTGTTTGGGAGTGTGGTGGGGGTGTCACAAAGCTGGCTGAACCAGTTCACGTGACGCTAATGCAGCACTTCCCAGCAGCCTGAGAAGGCAACATTTATTGTATTCTCAAAATGCTGCCGCGTCAACGAGCTACTTCGCTGGCAAGCGCGCTGGCACTTGACTAACTACTACAGCCAAATGGAAAAAAGGTGATCAGTGCGCAGCTAAAACATAGTCCCACATACAGTGCTAGAGAATAAACACAATAAGAGTGATATTGAGAAACAATAACACAATAAAGATTGATTAGACCTTGTGAAGGAAGTCACTAAATTACATCTGCAGCCTTCTTGAAGGGGTGGCTCGACACCCCTGTTACTGGAGAAACGACACAAAAACAAGGCGCACAACGCACATAGTGAAGTAAAGTAAAAATTGATAAATTTACTAAAAAGGTTAAATGTTCTGCGTACATCAATAATGAATAAAACAGGCAATGGGTTAGTGGGGTTACCACACAGTGAGATGGCCAGAGTGTCAGCTCTTCAGCGGAGGCCGTTTGAACCACAGGATTACAGCAGTCATCAGCCAGGAAGGACACCTCCTTGGAGTCTTGGGTCACGCTTCACTTGTCTCAGGGTAACCAGATGGTACAGACCGGTGAAATGTCCTGTTGCAAAGTACAGATGCCTCCGTGAGTCCCACAGGTCAGACTCGGAACACCAGCAGGGCGCGGAACTAAGCGGCGCTGCTGGTGTTCCGAGTCTGACCTGTGGGACTCACGGAGGCATCTGTACTCTGCAACGGGACATTTCACATGTCTGTACCATCTGGTTACCCTGAGACGAGTGAAGCGTGACCCAAGACTCCACGGAGGTTCCCTTCCTGGCTGATGACTGCTTTAATCCTGTGGTTCAAACTGCCTCCGCTGAAGAGCTGACACTCCGGCCATCTCACTATGTGGTAACCCCACTAACCCATTGCCTGTTTTATTCATTATTGATGTACGCAGAACCTTTAACCTTTATAGTAAATTTATCAATTTTTACTTTACTTCACTATGTGCGTTGTGCGCCATGTTTTTGTGTCGTTACTACAGCCAAGTACTGAATTGTGCTTGGCGCAAGCAGCGCCGCCACTAATATAAGCTCGCCTAAGAGTGAGAGTTAATCAGTCACTCTACCTGCGCGCCTCTAACAGGCGATCGCGCTGCTTTTATTTTAATAACACAGTAATTAAGAAGGGGGTCTCCGGAGCTTATCCGAATTCATTTCAGGTCCAGGGACCCCCTGCTTCCTGAGTTACAGGACCGATATGGGGTAGGGTACTCCCTACATTGTTTAAATGTCCTGGTAACATGACATTTTTTTGCTGAAGTGATGTCATCTTAAAGGGAGGGAAGCATATGCTACTACCGTATTTCCTCGATTCTAAGACGCACTTTTTTTCCCAATTTCACATCTCTGAAATAGGGGTGCGTTTTAGAATCGATGTACTATAAAAAAAAAAAAAAAAAAAAACCTGCTTGGGGGCGCTGCAGACGGAGGGCGTGCAGCTTTCAGCGTTTTACCAAAAAGCGCGGTAGCCAGCTGCTTGAACCACGGCCCCCCGCCTGCTCTCCCCCTTGTCTCAGTTGGTTGCTTGAAGTGCTGGACCCCCCTCTGCGACCCACAGCAGTGCGGCTGTAGCGGCACCACGAGCTGGCCGCCCCTGACTGCTACTCACAGCTTCCAGCCCCACGAGCCCTCCGCTACTCACAGCTTCCAGCCCTCCGCTACTCACAGCTTCCAGCCCTCTGCTACTCACAGCTGTGACTGCCAGTCCCATGAGCCCTCTGCTACTCACAGCTTCCAGCCCTCCGCTACTCACAGCTGTGACTGCCAGCCCCACGAGCCCTCCGCTACTCGCAGCTTCCAGCCCTCCGCTACTCACAGCTGTGACTGCCAGCCCCACGAGCCCTCCGCTACTCACAGCTTCCAGCCCTCCGCTACTCACAGCTGTGACTGCCAGCCCCACGAGCCCTCCGCTACTCACAGCTTCCAGCCCTCCGCTACTCACAGCTGTGACTGCCAGCCCCACGAGCCCTCCGCTACTCACAGCTTCCAGCCCTCCGCTACTCACAGCTGTGACTGCCAGCCCCACGAGCCCTCCGCTACTCACAGCTTCCAGCCCTCCGCTACTCACAGCTGTGACTGCCAGCCCCACGAGCCCTCCGCTACTCACAGCCCTCCGCTACTCACAGCTTCCAGCCCTCTGCTACTCACAGCTGTGACTGCCAGTCCCATGAGCCCTCTGCTACTCGCAGCTTCCAGCCCTCCGCTACTCACAGCTGTGACTGCCAGCCCCACGAGCCCTCCGCTACTCGCAGCTTCCAGCCCTCCGCTACTCACAGCTGTGACTGCCAGCCCCACGAGCCCTCCGCTACTCACAGCTTCCAGCCCTCCGCTACTCACAGCTGTGACTGCCAGCCCCACGAGCCCTCCGCTACTCACAGCTTCCAGCCCACCGCTACTCACAGCTGTGACTGCCAGTCCCACGAGCCCTCTGCTACTCACAGCTTCCAGCCCTCCGCTACTCACAGCTGTGACTGCCAGCCCCACGAGCCCTCCGCTACTCACAGCTTCCAGCCCTCCGCTACTCACAGCTGTGACTGCCAGCCCCACGAGCCCTCTGCTACTCACAGCTTCCAGCCCTCCGCTACTCACAGCTGTGACTGCCAGCCCCACGAGTCCTCCGCTACTCACAGCTTCCAGCCCTCCGCTACTCACAGCTGTGACTGCCAGCCCCACGAGCCCTCCGCTACTCACAGCTTCCAGCCCTCCGCTACTCACAGCTGTGACTGCCAGTCCCACGAGCCCTCCGCTACTCACAGCTTCCAGCCCTCCGCTACTCACAGCTTCCAGCCCTCTGCTACTCACATCTGTGACTGCCAGTCCCATGAGCCCTCTGCTACTCACAGCTTCCAGCCCCCCTCCCCTCTGCTACTCACAGCTTCCTGCCCCATGAACCATCCGCTCCCCCCCCCTCCCCTCTGCTACTCACAGCTTCCAGCCCCACGAGCCCTCCGACCCCTCCCTTGTCTCTGTCACTCTGTGTGTGTATGTGTCTCTCTCTGTGTGATTCTCTGTCACTCTGTGTGTGTATGTGTCCTGTGTGTGTGTGTGTGTGTGTGTGTGTGTGTGTGTCACTCTGTGTGTGTATGTGTCTCTCTGTGTGATTCTCTGTCACTCTGTGTGTGTGTATGTGTCTCTCTGTGTGATTCTCTGTCACTCTGTGTGTGTATGTCTCTCTGTGTGATTCTCTGTCACTCTGTGTGTGTGTGTGTGTGTGTGTGTGTGTGTGTGTGTGTGTGTGTGTGTGTGTGTGTGTGTCTCTGTGTGATTCTCTGTCACTGTGTGTGTATGTGTCTCTCTCTGTGTGTCTGTCACTCTGTGTGTGTGTTTGTGTATGTGTCTCTGTGTGTGTGTGTCTCTGTCACTCTGTGTGTGTGTATGTGTCTCTCTCTGTGTGACTCTGTGTGTGTTTGTGTATGTGTGTGTCTCTGTCACTCTGTGTTTGTGTATGTGTCTCTGTGTGTGTCCCCCTCCCCTTCACTGTCTCCCTGCCCCCTCCCCACCACTGTCTCCCTCCCCCCTCCCCCTCCACTGTCTCCCTCCCCCCTCTCCCTCCACTGTCTCCCTCCCCTCCACTGTCTCCCTCCCCCCCCGTCTCCCTCCCCCTCCCCTGTCTCCCTCCCCCCCTCCCCTTCACTGTCTCCCTCCCCCCCTCCCCTTCACTGTCTCCCTCCCCCCCTCCCCTTCACTGTCTCCCTCCCCCCTCTCCTCCACTGTCCTCCCTCCCCCCCTCCCCTCCACTGTCTCCCTCCCCCCCTCCCTCCACTGTCTCCCTCCCCCCCTCCCCTCCACTGTCTCCCTCCCCCCTCCCCTCCACTGTCTCCCTCCCCCCCTCCACTGTCTCCCTCCCCCTCCCCTCCACTGTCTCCCTCCCCCTCCCCTCCACTGTCTCCCTCCCCCCTCCCCTGTCTCCCTCCCCCCCTCCCCTCCACTGTCTCACTCCCCCCATCCCCTCCACTGTCTCCCTCCCCCCTCCCCTCCACTGTCTCCCTCCCCCCCTCCCCTCCACTGTCTCCCTCCCCCCCTCCCCTGTCTCCCTCCCCCCCTCCCCTCCACTGTCTCCCTCCCCCCCTCCCCTCCACTGTCTCCCTCCCCCCTCCCCTCCACTGTCTCCCTCCCCTCCACTGTCTCCCTCCCCTCCTAACCTCCACTGTCTCCCTCCCCTCCTCCCCTCCACTGTCTCCCTCCCCTCCACTGTCTCCCTTCTCCCCCATCCCCTTCTCCCCCATCCCCTTCTCCCCCATCCCCTTCTCCCCCATCCCCTTCTCCCCATCCCCTTCTACCCCCATCCCCTTCTACCCCCATCCCTCCATTCCCTCCTTTCTCCCCCCCTTCCCTCCTTTCTCCCCCCCCTTCCCTCCTTTCTCTCCCCACCTTCCCTCCTTTCTCTCCCCCCTTCCCTCCTTTCTCTCCCCCCCTTCCCTCCTTTCTCTCCCCCCCCTTCCCTCCTTTCTCTCCCCCCCTTCCCTCCTCTCTCTGCTCATCCGATACTGTCTCTCTCTCTCTCCCCATTCTGTGTCTGCCTCTCTCTAGTGCAGATAAATGTATGCTACTGTTTGCTTTAAAAAAAAAAAAATCTGCACTTTTAATATATTGGGGTTTTTTTTTCCACATTTTTTTTTATTAAATCAAGGGTGCGTCTTAGAATCGATGGCGTCTTAGAATCGAGGAAATAGGGTATATCTGATTGGCTTCCTTTCCTTTAAGATGTTATCACATCATTAAATAAAGGAAGCAATCGCATGGTGGATATACCATATAATTGCTTCCTTTTCTTTTAATGATGTGACATCATCTTAATGGGGAGGAAGCCAGCCAATTGAGTAGCATATGCTTCCCTCCCTTCAAGATGACATAACTTCAGCAAAAAAAAATTGAAGCCATGGTAGATCAACCAATCGGATTGGTAATGTACTATTTGTCAGTCAAATGTGACGCCACACACCTTATATAAGGCCTGTTACATCTCATTTGACACCAAGAAGCCGTCGGCTCAAAATTTCCTGTCATGGACCTTACCTGTTGGATCATAAAGAAGAGAAGAAATAAGAAAAGAAGGAAGATTCCATTGCAATCAACTGAGGATCATGGACTTCTGCGCATCATTGCTGTTGAGGATCATTGCATCGTGGGGCACGAGTTGGTGCTGCAGTTGGATGAGGAGGGTGAATTTTCATCCCGCAAAAGTTAAGACACAAATTGTTTGTATTTTATTTAATTGTGTATTTTTCTTTTTACAGTAGGATGCCCATTTGCTGTTTTTAATTTTTTTTTTAGGGATCACTTTCCTTGCCATTCTGGCAATCTGTGCCCATATTGTGAGCATGGTTTACCACTGTGACAATCAATTGGTCTATTGGCAAATGTTTTTTTTTAATTTAAATGTCATGTACTTCATTTGGTGCTTGTTATTTTAGGTTGCCCATTCATTGCAATTGTGGCAATCCATACCCATACTGTGGGCATGGTTTACCACTGTGACAATCAATGGGTAGAGGAGGTGGGGAGTGGGGGGTAGTTGCCCCAAGGAGGGGTGTTATACTTTCCGGGTGGGTAGCGGGAGGGGGGTTAACCCCTTAATTACCTACCTTAATGCAGGTGATGGAGAAGGAGCGGCTCATTGAGTAAAGACACTGACTGGCACTGATTTTGAAGCAGGGGAGCCTTGTTCAATTCCTGGTGTCGGCTGCTTTTGACCTTGGGTGAGTCACTTTATCTCCCTGTGCCTCAGGCACCAAAAACATAGATTGTAAGCTCCATGGTGCAGGGACTTTGTCTGCAAAATGTCTCTGTAAAGCACTATATAAAACTAGCAGCGCTATACAAGAACATGCTATTATTATTATTAGGTTGATACAGGCAACCTATTCCGGGGCCTGTAATTGGGGAAGCAGGGTGTCCCCGAACCTGAACGAAAGTTAATTCATTTTGGCTCCCTTCCTCAATGCTGTGTTATTAAAATAAAAGCTGTGCAATTGCCTGTTAGAGGTGCGCAGGGAGAGTGACTGAATCAGTCTCACTTTTACTGCGCGTCTTTTACAGACACAGCCAGCCCGGTTGGATTCACAGAGCTCGATTCCCATATCAATGCAAGGACCCCTGCTGTGTTAATCCCGATAAGCCATTAGTCTGGCCACTGGGATTTCACATGCACAGATGAGGAAAAAACGTGGCCGCAGCAGATTTTGGAATGGCAGCGTGAGCAACCATAATGCTGCATCCGTACTGTACACTTATAAGAACCCATTAATGATAATACTTTTTCTGAAAAATTTGAATATCCCCCCTAAAAATGACGTCTTGGGTGCTGCACCTCTATTTATACTCCTCCTCATCACAGATTACGGTTTTGGGTTTGAATTATTGAAGTGAAACTTCTTTAGTGGCACCTCTGATGGGATAAAACTGGATAGATAGTGGGGCGAAATGTGAAACGGAAGTGATGTCACGTAATGGACGCCGCTCCGCTCACACGCCCCCCCTGTCACATATGGTGGCGGCGGCGGCGGCGATAGCCGCCGGCGCCGCTCCTAATCGCCACCGCACCCCACCGCACCCCTCACCCTCCCACACACCCACACCTAGTTGCTCACATGCGGCGGCGATAGCCGCCGCTCCTAACTGCCACGGCGCCGCTGTTCCGCCGCCCGCTGCCATGCCACGCGCCACGCATGCGCAGAAGTGGCTGGCAGCGGCGCCGTTCCCCGCCACTGCAATGCCGCGCGCCACGCATGCACAGAAGCGGCTGGCAGCGGTGCCTGGGAATAGGGTGGTTTGAGCGCGCCGCCGGGGGGGGTGGGGAAGGGGGGAGCTTGAGCGCGCCGCCGGGTTGTGGGGAAGGGGGGAGCTTGAGCGCGCCGCCGGGTTGTGGGGAAGGGGGGAGCTTGAGCTCGCCGCCGGGTTGTCGGGAAGGGGGGAGCTTGAGCGCATCGCCGGGGGGTGGGGAAGGGGGGAGCTTGAGCACGCCGCCGGGGGGTGAGGGGGGGTATCTGCTCAGAAGACTCAGACTGAGCCCCCCGGGTCCGCAGCTCCGTCGGGGGTGGGGGGAGTCAGGAGAGAGGGGGCAGGACACAGACAGAGAGACATATGGTACACACAGAGAGATACACATACACTGACAGACACACACACACTGACAGACACGCACACACTGACATACACACATTGACTGACACACACATTGACTGACACATACACACAATGACACACACACACTTACTCTGACGCACACACACACACTGACTGACACACACACACACACACTTACTCTGACGCACGCACACACTCTGACGCACGCACACACACTCTGACGCATGCGCACACACTCTGACGCACGCGCACACACTGACGCACGCACGCGCACACACTGACGCACGCACGCGCACACTCTGACACACACTGACGCACGCACACCCCAGTGATGTACCGAACACCGCCCCTGAATGATGTGCCTATTCCTTCCCCCCCACTGTGAGCTCCCCCACCCGCTCAACATTCATGATGCTGGTACTGCTGCCAATAAACACATACACACACACACTGACGCATGCACACTTTGACGCACGCACACTTTGACGCACGCGCACGCACACTGACTGTCACACATACGCACACACACTGACTGACACACATACGCACGCACACTGACTGACACACACAGATACACTCACTGACCGACACAGAGAGACATTCACACAACACAGAGAGAGAGAGAGACATACACTGACACACACACACACACACACACACACACACACACACACACACACACACACACACACACACAATGACTTACACAAATACACACACTGACCGGTACAGATACATACACTGACTGACTGACACACACACAAACAAACACATACATACTCACTGACTGACACACTGACACATGTGTGCCGAGCACGTGCGTTATAAGTCAATTTCTGTGATAAAAGTCAAAGAAGTTTCACTTACTATGCGCGTGCACAGCACACACAGCTTTTTTAATCTGTCACGCTGATTGTCAGTGATACAAAAATGTATTTCCGAAAATGCCGGATTTCCCTTTTTGAGACTGATCCGCATATCAAAAGTAGCGGCCAAACCGAGGCAGATAGAAATATGCAATTTTTTTTCCACCCATCTCTAGTAAGAAGTATATAAATAAGTAAGGTAGGTGTGTGGGATAAAAGGAGGCGGGATGTGAGAAAGGAAGATACAGTACAACAGAGGATCACAATTCACATTGTTTTATAGCAGCATTGCCACTTACCTGACCTCATTTTGATAAGCACTGATAAGGGAGCAATGTGCCAGAGTACTGAAGCCAATCTAATTCTTACACTAATTGTATAACTACTAACAAATTGAAGTTATAGGTAACAGACTGTTAATGTCCAATCCCCACAGAGGTTATATTGCTAGTAGTGATTTGAGGGCTTGTAATTAGTGTTCATTTAAATTAGAAATATGTACAAATAAATTATTTTACAATGTGAAATTAAGGTTACTTTAAATATATATTAAATTTAAATATATATATATATAAATATATATAAATTCTTTGATGAGTTAACTGGCATTATTGTAAACTTTTTGCAAAATTGGACAACTTTAATTTTATAAACCCCTTTCTGGTACTTATTACAAAATGTAGAGATACATATTTTTACAGACCACTGATAATAAGATTCTTTAATGTAAATGTTAGTTTATTTAGACAAAAACACACTTCTACAATTTACTGTAGCGTCATGTATATATATTTTATTTTGAAATGATAAAACACAGAAATTCAGCACTACACCGCCTATTTTATTAAATGTGTGACTAAGATAACATTTAAAAAAGCCTTATCTTCTAGTTCCAGAATAGACTTTCTCATCAAAGATAAATAGTTTTACTGATACAATCATGTTGTGGTTTAGGTTATGTTAGTTTAGGTTGCATTTTAAGCTACAAAATACCATTCAAAACACCTTATTTATTTATCTTCATTGATTTAAAAACAGAAACTGGTTGGTGTTATTCAAATTCTCCTGTCTTTTCTTTAAAGCTGACATATAAGAACAATATATTATTTGTACATCATGTATACAGAAAGGACTGATTTGGTCTTAAAAGGATATTTCAAACAATGTAATTTTTCATTTTGATGAAATAAAAGTTATAAAGAGGGTGGAATATAATGACACTTTCCCAAATTACAATATTGATGAATGGCAGAATGATGGTTTGAATTTGTTGAAGAGAAATTAATGGGATCCTATAAATCCAGATCCTATAAATCCAGAGCAAGATAAAGTAATCTCCGGTTTTACCTGGCCATTAATGCCCAGGGTGGAGAGTTCAAGGCCAAAGTAAAGCCAAACATTAACGGCTGGGTAATGTCTGTCCATCGTAGATTATTAATATTTTAGGCTAAATGTTTGCATTTTTATAATAATATAACACTTACCAATGGCCTATCTACTAATCGGACACCCTAGACCTTTCTCTTGCACTATCAATCTCTTACACTACCCCTCACACTGAATGTGACACCCAGTAAAGATCACCTATCCACATCCCACTTCACTGGACAACTCTCTCCATCCTATCTGCCTGCCCCCTGCAACTCTGGATGACTCTCTTCCTCCTGTCTACTGCTCCTCTGAATGACTCTCTCCCTTCTGCACCCCGCCCCCACACTTCTCATGTGGCTCTTCCACCCCCACTTCCCTTGATGGCTCTTTTGATCTTATGAGTCAACTTCTTAGAGTAAGAAGCATAATGTCAAACAGTCAGGTTTATGAAATCAGGACTTATACAATTATTATACATTTAATTGGCAGAGGATGCAGTAAAAAATAAATATTATTAAACAGAAAAATCTTATTAGAGGAATCCTATATAAACATTACTACAAATCTTTAGGAGTAGGTGGACGAGTTATAGAATCCCCTTTGTATCCATTTATTACTATAGATTTTACTAAACCATTCAGAAAGGCAGTTACAATATTTTTAATGTTTTGTTTATTCGATTAATTGCTAAACATTTCACCAATCCTTAAAGGGATAATAATGTTACCAATTTAGTACATTTTAAATTAAATATTACCAGAGAGCAAGCAAAGTGGCAACATAAACTTTTCTCCTATCCGGAAAGCATATGCAAAATTTAACATAAACTAAGTATATAATTATACCTGCTGCATTTGCTTTTGAATCTTGGGCGTTGGTATGTGCAGAATCAGGAGGGTAAGAGGAGGAAATGAGAGAGAGATTAAGAATGTTTAGTGATTGATACTGTCAGTGTTAGACAGTGGAGATGGGCAAATGCTTTTGGCTGATTTGTTTCTGTCTCGGATTGTACGGTTCCTTTGGCCCTGAGATATCTGTGGATCAGTCCCAAAAAGGACATTTGTGATTATACACATGCCTTGTTACACACAGGTACTCAATTTATTAGTTACTCATTTCCTAGGTCAGTGTAGGTATCTGCAGGGAACTTTGCCAGTTTTCAGAAAAATATTTGCTCACCTTAGCAAATACTACACAGCCCGTAATACTCTGTCTAGTTTGCAGGTACAAAACAACCTGCCTTGTCCCCAGCTAAACATGGAGGTTCCTACATGCTGGAATTCAATATTATATATGCTGGAACATATCCATGAGCAACAGAAGGCTGTCAATGATAATCTAATTGAGCATGCCAGGCAGGTGGATGAGGCCTACCATATCTGCAGCCTAGATAGTGGCATCTGATGGGAGATGTTTGTGCACTAGAAAGGGTATTTACTATTACAGTGCCTCAATGTTTAAGCCAATGTGCACGGATAGACATAGTATGTGTTCCAAGATGATCTAATATGAGGTTAGAAGATAAACGTAGCGAAACAACTATTGTTAAATTCACCACGGCATTGAGTTTATTAGAATTAAGCATCAGGATGATTTTAATGCACATTTAAAATGAGAAGCAATCAGTGATTGATTGGAAAAAGACCATGACCAGGTACTGTACTGTACATATACAGTAGAACGTCCAATCCAAAAGCCCACAGGAACCTGACAAAGCATTTTGTATGCAAGACGCGTTGTTCCAATGCGGGACGTGGAGGAATTTTGACCGCCATCGGCCACCATAGTTTTTGGAAGTGCCACCCTTACAGTCCCACTGTCCGGATGTGGGAGAGGAAATCAACTGCAGCGAGGCACAGAAAAAAGCTAGGAGAAGCTGAGGCGACTGTTTTCAATGTGAGTTTATAGTTACTCCATTTTCTTAACAACATATTGCATTTTATCTCAACTATGTCTGTTTCGCGCCCCGTTTGAACATATTGAGAGAATTTAGGGTGTCTGCAGATACATCCCATTGGAGTTTTAAAGATCCAGAAGAGAGACTACAGACTAAAAAAGACAATGCCATTGCTGCGATACCCACTAACACACAGCTGTCTGAGTGATATTAATGTATTTATATATCCACATTCATTACCCCTTATCCGCCATTCCTTTTTCCCTTTCCCATCCCCTCCCCTTTCCTCTTCCCCTTCACATTTCATCACACATGCTAATTTCCTGTATTCTAATCCATTGTGATCAGTTACATGTATTGATGTGCATCAATATTCATTGTACTTATCATTTCCTTTGCGCTCACTGAATTTGACCAAAAGGATAAGCTAATGCCAGTGATGGAAAAGCAGGAAAGGCAGGGAGAGGAGGGCAATGAAGTAATAGGTTAACAGGGAGCAGCATCAGTGGTGGTACATTCTACAAAGACTCAGACAACACAGTGGTCATCATCACCTGCTACATGACTTTGTTTCTCTGAGGCCTCGTCAAGTGGCTTTTGGTGGTATAAATAGTGATGGTCATGACACTGGCAGCTGCAGAATCATAAGAACTCGTCAACGAGGCCCATCCTTATGGGAAATGCTTCATCACTATGGCATGGTTCATTTTCACTTCTGCCCACGCTAAAGCATCAGTGGCCATATTGGTTACTGATGTCCTACCTAGAAAGTCAGGGCTTCCTCCAGGAAGTTAGCAGAGCATGGTTTCATGTTCGTTCCTGTCGGAATCCAGCATTCCTGTTTGTTTGCATCCAGAGTTGACCCCAGTCTGTGGCCAGACTTCGATCCTTTGCCGTCTGCCTTGAGCTCAGCCTTTGACCCTCACTCTGCACCTTGGCTGATTTTCTGATCCAAGCCTGTGACCCCAACGTCACTATACTCAATTCAGGACTCACGGTTCAGGTGGGGAATTTTATATACTACCTCAGCCCAGCAGGACCTCTTCCTGTATTGAGAAGAGCAGCGTTAAAGCAACTGGTAGTTGTGCACATTTGCAACATGTCTGCCAAAGTCATGGATACTGCAGATGGGCAGACAACTGGTCTTTAAGTGCTAGTCTTTAAGTGCTATCGTAGTTGTAGTGGTGGCACTGGGGGTCTTCTAATTAATACTTGGTGCATATTCCTGAGGTATCACATATTGATTCATCTTAATAAAATGCTTCTATGGGAAAGGTAAATCCGGAGGTTGCCTACGATTGCACTAGGTGCAGTAAATACTTTCTCTGTCAGTACACTTACAGGATGAAAACTCAGTCACTGCATGCCCCTCTTGCAAGAGCAGGTTATATTTCTGTTTAAGAACCCAAGTATTGCACAGGATCAGAGTCAGGGGGCAGAAATTAAGTGCCTACTACTTCTGTTCAAATATATTAAATCAATGATGTACATTGAATAAAAATATACATGTAACGGTCTTTCTGGCCCGGCCTGACCCACCCAATCTCACATTGGCCCCTGTGGTCTAACCGGACCCCATTACAGTGTGAATATGCCTGATGGTGCACCTGCTGGCTACAGGACTCCTGAGTCTCCCGCATGATGGTGTGTGGGGAGGACCCGTCAGACAGGCAGCTGAGGTAGTGTGCTGAGTCTCACCTAGTTCCAGTGCAGCGCCTCCACCTCACCAGGGTCCCTGCGTCCGCGAGGGGATGATCCTGGCGAGGAACTCCTCCGTGGTGCTCCTCTCTGTACACTCATTCCAGATAGATACACGAGAGGGTTTCTGGCTGAACTCATCTTTATTGACACGGCAGGGCAACTGCCCTCCACAAGGAGTATCTTCAGCCGCTCATCTCGCCAGTGCTCCCTTTAGTTAGGTATGTCACCTAGATCAGGGATTCACTATTCCCGCAGGAATCACTGTCCTGTGCCAGGTCCCTGGACACAGCCTCCCATGGAGTTACTATAACATAACTGACACTCTAATAGAACTTGAACTCCTTCCTCAGCTCTGACAAGAGCTGGAACTCCTTTCTCAGCAGAACAACTAGCAACTTTTAGAACACAGTGCTGTGCCTTATGTAAGCTTCTGAGGCTGACACATCTCTGACATCACTAACCATGGAGTCAGAGCATGTGACCAGTCCCAGCCATACACAGAGCACCCCACCAGGGTGTGAGGGAAAACCTCCATAATTACTGCTGGCATGCCCACACTTACCAGGCCTTACTGCCAGCAGGAGAGATGACTGTAGGCATTTTACATGACCGCTACATACACTTAAGTAAAAGTTACATGGTCAGGTTGCTACAGTAAGTAACAGGGAAGTTAAACAACATCAAAAATAAATAACACTATAGTGCAATGATTTCAGGAAGGAATTGAAAATAAACTTCAAACTTATCTATGCACAATTCCTAAAGAACATTTTGTGAATAGTGGGCCATTAATGTTATTAGAATTGACTCTGTGCCCAGAGGTATTAACTTAAATTCTAGAAACTCTAAAAGACTCAAATAGATTACATTGTATCTACATAAACATCTTCTAAATTGGATATCGTAAAAAGCATTTATTGCAGAAGCTTTATGTTCAGAAAAGCAGAGATGAAGATTTTTACTGCTAATTTCTTTTACCGTGGTGCAACAAAAAAAAGGACTTTGCTAAAACCACTTGCTCTCAGGACAGCGTTTTAGCATACAGTATATTGTTGAAGAGTAAATAAAGGGAAAAAAACTACGTAGATAAGTCACCAAAATTATTTAAACCCTGGGAAGTATGTGGGTCATATGACCTGGTCAGAATGGTTTGGCAATGACTGAGTAGATTGATCTGGAAACCAACTGCAGCATGCCCCAGCGGGGAGGAAGAAAGCCGCAGGCAGCCTAGTCCTCTAACGGTAAGCTGGGGTAACTGCCAGCGACTTTCGCATTCCCCAGAGCAGCAAAAGAAAATCCCCAGAACTTTAGGGAATGTTAGTCTGACTTCCTCTGTATAGCATCTTACATATTTCATTTTGTTACATGTGACATCAATAACTGTATTGATTTTAAGCAAGGGAGCTGTGTTCCCACATGAACATGTGATTAATTACTTTCCTACGTGTTTTAAACTGGTTACCCAAAAACAATCTACTGGTATATATTTTAAATGTTTATTGTGATAAAATATTAAAGTGAAACACACAAATAATAGGTGAAATGAAAGTAGATACTGTACAATAATGAGAAATGGCAGCATACAGGGCGCTTAAACATTTAGCTACTGGTACCAACATACACCCCACGAGGGAAGAAAGGTATCACCTTGAAGTACTCAAGAAAGAGAACAATGGTATATTTTACCACTCCACATGCACACACATGCATTTCGGAGGATAAAGTCAAACCCTGAACCTGTTTCAAATCCTCTCAGGTCACTTGTTGAGGCATCAGTCACAACTCCCAATTACAGTATGTTGCATTCTGGTAGGAGATGCTTCTTCCCATTGGAAAGAATAATATGAAGTTACAAGAAAGCTGCACTTTCAATGAAGTAAAGTTGAAAAGCCCATGAAGAAGTTTATTACAGTGAAACAGAATGGATCTGGTTAGTCATAGCCATGCCAATGCGACAAAATTAAGTCTGTCTGGTATAGTCCATCTACAACACCATGTGATGCCATTACATGTGTTATGTGACAGCACAAAGCCATATTAAATACCATCAAATGTATTCAATGTTTATTTTTGTATTTATGTGTTTAAAAGGTCTAATCTTAGAGGTCTCTACAGATATAACGGACAATAAACCTCTGTTAACATACAAAATAACGTGTGTTATCTCCTTAACCATTGTTTTCAATAGCACAACCATAAAATAATAGCACCTTACATTAATGGGTGCAATAATGTCTTCTATATCTGTACACATCAGCACTGACAGGAGGGGGAGAGGTACAGTAGGAGCCTGGAATTATGGTAACTGCTGTATGCCTTCTGAGGTAGGGAATGGGTTAACCACTTTTAGCTTTTATTGTTTAATATACCTGTAGAATGCAAGGAATGGGTAGGATAGGCTAGTGTTTGGGCTACTAACTCCTTAAAGTCATGGGGCATTGTGCATACTCTCATAAACTCTGGGATAAATATGTATTGCTTATTTTTTTTTAGCTAGTGCAGACAGTATATAGCTATCTATTTTGAGGCCATTCCAAATGAAAGAAATAAAAGGTGAACAGGAGGGCTGAAATCTGGAATTTATTCCATATCTTCAGAGATTATTGAAAAGTATGTGAAAGCTTAATTTGGCAATATGATCAAATTAGCTTCTCCTTCCCAATTATCCTTTATTAAATAGAGTGAAGAAAGTTTTGCTTGTTTTTATCCCATGATGATAAATCAAACCTCTGCATGTTACTGAATATGGTCCAGAGAAAGATAGAGACAGGGCAAGAGAGAAAAAAATGTTGCTGAGGCACTGGAGAGAAAAACACTATTCATTTTAAGTTAAAAAAAAAATAATGTTACCGTATTACTTTTTATTTAAAGAATACCAAAAATATGAATAGTGCATTTTAATTTTCAGTTACAGCCTCATACTAAAATACATCTGCCACCTGGCTCCAGGTCATGTGTATTCAAGCTAATTCTTCTGATCAGCTTCAGGAACTAGTTACCAATAGATCGGACACTTGAAATACAAAGCCAAGACTGAATTACCACCACCACAATGGTGAACCAAGGTCCTCTCTAAAATATATTTTAAGGGTTAGTTATTTATGGGGACAGGTGAATTCTAGTTCCTCTCTAAAATATATTTTAAGGGTTAGTTATTTATGGGGACATGTGAATTCTAGTTCATGCTGGAGATTATGTTTTGCTGGTGTGACGTTTTTGAGGTTCGAATGGACGGTAGCAGCGAATTGTGGCAGGAGAAATCTGGTCAATGGTAGATGAGAGAGAACTATTTTAAAGTAAAGGGAGGTGGGTTTTGATTGATGTGAGAAAAGGTTAGTGAGGGGGTGAAGGCAGGAGAAAGAGTGAGGGAGGAGAGAAGATGGTGATCAGAGAGAGTATACAGTGAGTTAGAGTAGTTAGAGAAATTAGAGAGGGAGCAGAAACGAGAAAACAAGTTCAAGTGGGTGACCATCATCTCCACTGGAAGATACCAAAGGAGGAGGTAAAGAAGATGAGATGAGAAACAGCTGGTGCATTAGGTTTGTCAATAGGAATATGAAAGCCCTTAGAACAAGAGTGGGAAGTCAGAGGAGAGAAAGAGTTGGAAGCCAGGCATCACAATTGTGCTGTCTAGGAACTGGGAGGTAGGCCCAGGGGAATGGAAGATGATCACAAATTGGAGGAGACAGGGGAGAAAATATGGATAGTGTATTGAATGAAAAAAATAGATGGAAGGACAAGGGTGTATTGCTTGAAAAGTGCATTGACAAGAAAGCAGAATGTCTACTCCTTCGCCATGTCTGTTTTGTGGTCGGGGGTCAGACTAAAGATTGTGCAGCAGGTGAGGGAGTATCAGATGAGGTGAGCCATGTCTCTGTGATGGTTAGTAGGTTGAATGAGGGTGAAAAAGGTTGTGAACCTTTGTTGTTGTGTAAGTTGGTATACCTGTTTCTTTGTCGAATGCTACAGTACTGTAGGTGCAATTGAATATAAATCCTCACATGCCCTTCCTATCTGTATTAGTCAAGGGATGGAACTTAGAATAAAAGCTATGGAAGATAATTTTCCCAGAAATGGTGCAATGTGGTGGGTATGTTTTACTTACAATCCAGCAGTAGTTTATCAACTATGTAAAAGACTTTGGATGGTCTATTAGGCATACAGGTCACTTAACTCAGCAGCAACCTTAGAAGGTGTTATGCAAATTGTTCGTCAAACAGATGTTGTCTCTTAGAGGCTGCGATTTCCCTTTCTAACCCTTGCAGGGAATATTAGCAATTAAGAGCAAGGCTGTAGTAGCAGTGAAAAATTATCCCCAACCGCAGTCTCACTTTGAAAGCCTAACTCCTGGTGTTCGTCTGCCACACCACCCCTAAGAAACCCTGAATTACAAGAGGAAGTTTTTTTAGAAACACCGTTTTTTATATCTTTCCCAAGCTTTCCTCTGATTTGTTTAGATTTTCATCAAGCCTCCAGGGATTGTAGTTCAATTCTATCACAACTTGAGTCTGTAAAGAAGTAGGCCACAGGAAATACAGTAGTCACCAAGTCACTAGCCCCTAGGTGAATGTTTATACATTACGTTATATACGCATGTATAATTTTTGCAATTAGGTTATAGTTTTACAAAATTTTCTATTTACATCTACCATGACAGAAAGAATTTGGAAACTACTTTTCTATTCATCATTTAATTGTCTGTATTGAAAAGCACATACAGTAATGTGGACTTTTTAAAACCTTTTTATTTTATACAGTGCATACTGTACAGTAGGAGCATATAATCAGTTAGTAAAAATAAAAAAATTACACATGCTGTACACTTTAATAGAATTAAGAGGTGACAACATGAAGAACATATGTTATTTGGTATAAGGCATTATTGAGCTATGTGTGTTTAACTGCAAATACTATAAACATACAGTATAGTAAAATTAGCTCAGTACAGAGAAGCATAAACACATAATATAGCATTAGTTATAGATCAATATCAGGTGCTATTAAATGAAAGCATACAGTCTTTTGTTGAATATTAGCAGACTGCAAATTCTCCTTACATCAGGGTTCTCAATGAAATTGACACAGGCTTGTGTTGGCAGTGGTTTTATGATCATCACTTGATATAAATAATTAGTTTCTTTTGAAGGTGTCAGCTAAATTTTGGGTGACATCAAGGTGTTGTTTTTTTAAATTTTTATAGATCAACTAATTTGACTACATTAGTTTTCAAGTTGTCCAACTGAAAAGAGAGCCTAAGGCCAGCAGGTGATATGGAGACATCTTGAAACTGCACGGACACTGGCCCATGTTATCTATACCGTGCTTTTCCATAAGATATCTTCAAATGAATAGAATCTAAAGTATTTTTCAGTGCCAGCATGTGCTTTGCGGATTTTAACTACTTTGTAAATGTGGTCCATTGGCCACAAAGGTGGCCACAGTCTGTCAGAAAAGTAGTGTATGGCCTGTGCTAAAGCACTTCATAAACATAAACCTCATCCTAATAGGAAACAGGGACTACTGGAACTCCTTTAGGAATCTGTTCTACCTACTCTAGTTAGCAGGTAATGATCAAACATTTAAGGATAATGAACAAATTAGTACTTGTAATCTCATCATGTGAAACACATTGAACAAATATACTATAACCTTTAGAAATTTTTCTCTAGAAAAGATGTCATCTGGACAATTGTATGTAGGAGTAACCATAAATATAAAATAAGGATTTTACATTTACTTGAGAAGTAAAATAATACAATACAACATATTTTAAGGCATGTTACTGTTATTACAAAGTTTATCTGACTGTACACATAAGTTGTTATTATTGATTGAAGGGCTATTAATGTCCACTGTGTGTAAGTGCTTATGTAAGTGCCTACAAAATACACAGCTAAATACATGTACAAACTTCCAGCAGATTTATTTCCTGTCCTGCTCTCCTAAAGTGCTTGGATTACATCCAGACCAAAGAACATGGTTTGGCTTTTTAACAATCTCTGGAGCCCTGTCTCTTTATATCCAACTTCAATCAGTGTCTGTGCTACTTGTATCTCGATCAAGAATTCTCTTAGAGAGAAAGAAAAAAGACAGAAAACAGTAATCATTAGGCATGTTTGCCTTTTATTTTGCCCATGCAGAAATATGCCATACAATGGGATGATGCAGTTTATATGCACCGAGTTATGTTACATTTACATTTTTGTCCAAAATTGTCTGAGCTGATGTATTTTTATCGTTTTCAAATATTTTCTCATTAGGTGAATGTATCAAAGTATTTTTCTCTGATATTGTTTTGCATGTTTAAGCAGTGATCATTATTACCAGTTATTTGTAAAGCTCTAACATATTCCGCAGTGCGGTACAATAGTGGTACAGAGTTATGTATATTACATAAACATAATGACATACAAATAAGGACAATCAAGTGCAAACAGACACATAAGGTAATTAGGGTCCGGCTCCAGAGACCTTACAACCTAGAGGAACAATAATAGATCATATATTATGGAACAATAAGAGTTAGAAGGAGCAGTTACAGAACATTATGCACATACTGTAATATGGGATTTTTCTATTTTTGCATCTCTTGCCATCACGTTTTTCGATGTTTTATATGCAGCTAACAATCAATACTTTATTCCAAATCTTTGAATGTAAACAATTGTTTTTAATTGCTCAAATACAGACTAGAAGCAACAACATTTTCTACCTATTTTTTTTGCTAAGGTCATTTCCTGGCAAAACATTTTGCATAACTTTGAAGAACCTTAAATTTCAAGAGAAATTAAAAATGTTCACCATCAATTCACAGTTTGGTCAACACATTGAAGCTTTGTCAGAGTTCGCAAGCGATTAAGTCAATCTGCATTGTTATTCATTTACACAGATTCCCAACAAGCTCTGAGAAACCCCAACTAATACCACACAATATATATATATATATATATATATATATATATATATATATATATATATATATATATATATATATACACTGGCGACACACTTTATCCGAGCTTGGCTAGTCCCACGAATTCGGGTATACCCGGGTGTATTGAGGTTTGTGACTGTTTTCTGCCCGAGTGCATTGAGGTATTTTCCAAGCAGGGATTGAAGCATTTTATTCCCGCTGGCTGCAATACTGCACAGTATATATATATATACTGCATTACAATTCATGAATTTATGCCATCTGGTAGACATGCGAAGCATTGCAGCCTATTAAATCCTAATCATTATCATTTAACAGATCAGCCGCCCATCAGCCAGGCATGAACCCAGGCTGGGAAGGCAAACGCAACGGGGCTTGTCAGAGGTGAGGAGCGGCGCATTCCAGGTATCTGCCAGGTACATACCGGGTATTTGCTCGAATAAAGTGTGTCGGTGCAGTATACGTGTCAAAAGGAGTGCTAGTGGGTGTGGCTAAATGTATTCATTTAATAAGAAAATTCTCTTTCAGACCCTGAAAAAGACTAAAACGACATTGGTGGTGGTAGCTCCACCTTTGCCCGCCAACATCACCATAGTTTTTGCTCTTTTTGAGTGTCTGGATGGGAATTAGCATATTAAATGAATAGCAATGCATATTGACTTAAAGCTTGGCAAATTGCTTGCAAACTCTGACTAAGGGCCCTGTGCTCTAAGCGGCAGGGTTTGAACTGGACATGTTTTTGGCGAGTTGCTCCCATGGTATGCAGGAAGGCCCGAATATCAGTGAGAGCAACCTGAGCAAACATGGCGAGTTGCCGGTGGCGAGATGACCTGTCTGCCGAGAAGGGTTTCCCTGGTGAGATCTGTCTGCAGCAGAGATATCCGCCTCTCTCTGTACAAATCTCGCCAAACTAGTGTAGATGAGAAGGGGGTCTCCAGATTAGAACCGCGCTGGTTTCAGGTCCGGGGACCCCCTGCTTCCTGATAAACAGGCCAGGTTATGGGGTGCCGGAATTCTTCTGCTTGGAGATGTCCCGATCACGTGACTGGAACATTTAAATCCTGCAGGGGGATACCGGCACCCCATAACGTGGCCTGTATCTCATGAATCAGGGGGTCCCCTAGGCTGAAACCAATGCGGTTCAGGTGGTCCCCGCGGGGGTCCCCGCTTGACTGCAGTACCAATTCTGTGCCAAAAAATTTAAATTAAAAATACATAAATAATTTTAAATAAATTCACCCCCCCCTCCCGCCCCCTAACATGTACAGTACAGTAATGGGCAAAATTACTATTACCCACATATGGATAATAATGCATTTGCCCATTTAAAATACAATAAGCATAATAAATAAAATAAATACATCTTGCACTCACCCCTGCCAGGCACCCACGATGAAGGCTGTCCTCAGCCTCACCCCTTCCCTGCCCTCCGGTGCTGCAAAAAATACACAAGAATAAAAAGAGACAATCTAATGTCCCCTAACCCTTTAATCACCAAAGCGGTGAGTAACCGGTATAGTAATTAAGGGGTTAACCCACCCACACCCACTACCACCCGGGAGGCCTAACCACCTTCCACCACTATCCACCTGGGAGGCCTACACAACCACCTATGGGGACAATACCCCCTTCACCCCCCCCACTACCCACAATACAAACAATACACATTATAGCCCCACTACCCACCTCCTAGCCCCCACAATAAACATTACCATATTTAATAAACAATACATAATCCACCCACCCCCTGTGCCCCCACATAAAAACATGATTTATTATTTTACATACAGGCTTAATACCCCAGGTCTACGGTAGTCCCCAGTGGTCCCGACAGGTGTCCCCAGGCCCCACAGTGCACCAGAGGGGGGTGCCCACAGGTGTCTGGGGGTCTCCGGGTGGTCCCAGCTAGGTGCTGTGGACCTACAGGTGGTCTCCGCAGGTCACCGTGGGACACAATGGAGTCCACGGGTGGGCCCGCGATTGTCTGGGGGTTCTCTGTTCAACCCCACAGGTGTCTGGGGGCCCTTGGGTGGTTTCCATGGGGGTTTGGGGCCTTCGGGTGGTCCTTGCGGGTACACGGGCCCCCATAAGTGTGAGGCCCCTGGTTCTTCCCTGCAGGTGTCCCCCGTGGGTCCACAGGAGGTACCAGTGGGCGTCCGGGGTCCTCAGGTGGTCTCCATAGGTCACCACAGACCTGAGGTACCAACCCTGTATGTAAAAAAAAACCACATGCCCTACATTTAAATAAATCAATACCCCCCTCCCCCCCACCAAACATATACAGTACAGTAATGTGCAAAATAACTATTATCCAGATATGGATAATAGATTATTTGCACATTATTAAACACATAAACCAGCATAAATAAAGTAAATAAATACAGTTCTACTTACCACAGCAATATGATGTATGCCCTCATCAGGATAGCAGCTCCCTGTCCTCCTTTGCTCAAAAATACATTGCAAATACATTCTAATGTCCCCTAACCCCTTAATTACCTTATTGGTTAATAACCACGAAAGTAATTAAGGGGTTAACCCACCCTGCCCCGATACTCCCCCACGAGGCCTAACCACCCTCCCCAGGCAACTACCCCCACCCTTCACCCATTCATTTGTACAGTGGCTTCATCATACCCATATATAATATATATATATTATATGGGCATGATTAACCAATATACAAAGAAATGGTTAAGTATTTCAAAAACATGCCAAAATCAAAACATCACATTGCAAAATCAAACACAGCACATCTCAAAATCAAAACACCACATAGCAAAATCAAAACATCACATAGCAAAACAAAATCAAAACATCACATAGCCAATTAAGGGGCCTATGCAGAGAGCAGCGCTATTTCGAAATTCGCCATTTTTTGGAGAAAATCGCGCAGAAAACAGCCGAAAATGGCGAGTTACGAAAAACGCGCCAATTTTTCTTTTCTATTTCTAAAACTCGCCTCGCGGCTGGCGAGAACCTCCATCTCGCCAGTTTTAAAAATATCCTAATGCAGAGAGGCGCGAACGGAATCTTGCGGCTGTTCGGGCAAATAAAATGGCGCGATTGTCTCCTTTTTGCCTCGCCAGAAAAAATTGGCAAGAAGCTGCCGCTCGCGGCCATTGCAAAGGGAAAAAAAAGGCGCGATTTTTTTTTTACACATTTCTGAAGCGCGCATCTCGCCAATTTAAACTCGCCACACGCATTCATGTTAAACATAGCAGAATTCGCACATTTCTGCATATGGAGAATAAAACTCTCCAAAAAAGCTACTTTTTAATAAATTCGCCAATTTAAAAATTCGCTGCTCTCTGCATAGGCCCCATAATATCTAACAATAGCCATTCAATCAATTGAATGATACAGTGTGTACATGATGCAAATAATCTGTGCATCATGTAACACTATGCCAATCAATGTTCAAACTAAAAGAAACAATTACAAACAATATACAATGCCATCCAACAATAAGAAAATAAAAACAAAGCAAGAAGTAAACCGACATAAATTACCATAAATTAATATAATCCAAAATCAATTACACAATTCACTGTTAAAATCCCAAAACCAAACAATTCTGAAATAAATGCAAGTTCAAAGTAACACCATCAGCTAAAATCTAACTACCAAAAAGAAGCCACTATTAAAAGCAACCCCCCTGAAATAAACTATTTAAAACACCACTCCAAATTACATCTAACTAAATAAAAATACAAATTACATTGTATTACATTTGCAATACAAGCATTGATTGTCCTTATATATATATATAAACACACACACACACACACACACACACACACACACACACACACACACACACACACACACACACACACACACACACACACACACGCACACACGCACACACACACACACACATATAGACATACATAAATACAGGGGCAATAAATGGGCATAAAAAACAATTCAATGACATTACAAATAAAAATACATAACAACCATATATTGTCTATGTATGTATGTATGTATGTATGTATGTATGTATGTATGTATGTATGTATGTATAGCTATAGGGACATACATAAATACAGGGACAATAACTTTGCCTTTAAAAATTATCTATCACATGACATTTTTTTTTTTTTTACAAATCTGTCAAAGTAAAATAATATACATTTATTTTGTTTACTTACCTTTAGATGACCTCACCCACCGAGTTCCGGGGACACCGCATACGCACAAACCAATCCACACACAGGACAAGGTAAAAATAATAAAAAATAGAAACCCAAGTCTTTTGCTTCTTTCTTTTCATTTGTAATCCATACCGTCAGTCTTTTGGGGTATATATATATACACATAGACAATCAATGCTTGTATTGCAAATGCTTTTTTGGCTTATTTTGATGTTTTATATATGTAGTTTGCTTGTTTGTTTAGAACTGTTCCTGCAATGTCATTTGTATTTTAATTTAGTTAGATGTAATTTTGAGTGGTGTTTTAAATAGTTTTTTTTTCAGGGGGGGGGGGGTTGCTTTTTAATAGTGGCTTCTTTTTGGTAGTTAGATTTTGGCTGATGGTGTTACTTTGAACTTGCATTTATTTCAGAATTGTTTGGTTCTGGGATTTTAATAGTGACTTGTGTAATTGATTTTGGATTGTATTAATTGATGGTAATTTATTTCGGTTTACTTCTTGCTTTGTTTTTATTTTCTTATTGTTTCACCCCCTTCACCCATCCCCGCTACCCACAATAAGCCTGGCACTGGTGTTTAACCCTTTAATTGCCTTAGCGGTTAGCCACTAAGGTAATGAAGTTGCAGTAAATGCATTTTTCTTGCATCGGATGCATGCCGGGGAGTTCCAGTGCTGGTATTAATGGGTATCAGCTCCGGAGACCCCCGGCATCAATTCGAGGCAGGAAAAGGGCCTGCTTTTTTCTAAGTGCCGTCTCGCCGCTCATCCCCAGCTTCTTGCCAACTTTTTGTGCCGAGGCGGTTTGTCTATAAGTTCACCATTTTAGAGCGGCGATCCGCTGCGAGATGCTGAGCGGGGCAAATAGAATACGAGTTTGAAAAGCTGGCGATGAGCGGCGAGATAGGGCTTTTCGCCAATCGGTCGGCGGATTTTTTTTCCGCCAAAAAAAAAGGCGAGTTTTCCTATTCTCGCCAACTTCTCGGGGCTTACTGAATAACAGTAGGCTTTTTTTGGCGAGATAGGGCTTATCTGCATGAGGCCCTACAGTAAGTCACAATTATTTTCCCCCAACTAAAAAGGGCACCTTTTGCATGGTATGCTCTTCTGGTTGGCCATATCAGAAGAATAATCTAATTCCCATATTTCTTTCTTTTTGGGAAAAACACATTTGATTTTCTCCAAAAAATAATATTTTCCAGGCAGAGATTCTTTGAATAGATCAATATGAATACAGTATACTTAAAGAGCAATATGTTTATTACAGCTGTGCTAAAGAGAAATGTTACTGGCTGGCAGCTAATTTAATGAGTTAAATATTGGCAATTATTAATAGAGCAGTTTAATGGATTTAGGTTGGTAAAATAAATGGCCGTTTACATAAATATGGTAGAATTTAACATTTTGAGTTATGTAGCAAATGACAAAAACAGACAAATATCTAAAGAGTCAATCATATTTGAGACTTCAATATTCATGCTGACTTTTTTCATCAATCCTATTGACATACATTTAGAAATGAAGGTAATATTGAGAGATATGTTCACATATTTGCTTTTAAAAGCTTATCCTTGTCTGTATTTACAATGGCAACAACAAGGAAAGCGGATGTGTGAATTTCCATTAAAACTAAAGTGTCTCTAAAGTGTCAGATCTCTGTGCTGGCAAGTATTAAACATTGTCTTAAATCAAGTTAGCTAAGAGGAATGTGAAATATAGATGTACTGTAGAGGCCTTTATTGTATTCGCTAACGCGTTGTGATTGCAAATCCAAATTGCAATATTTTGGAGCGGTTGCGTTCAAATAACATAATGTCCACCAAATGTCATGAGCAAAATCACTGTAATCATATGCAATTTATTTTTGTATGACGCATATTGGCATATCTCACAGATATCTGTAGTGTGCTCATTTTTGAGCACAGGTGTCTCTCCACGTGTTGTTTTATTGTTGGTTTAAGGGGACATATATAGTACTTGGGAATCTAGTTAAAAAAATTGATCTTTGTCTTTCTAAAGTGCAATAAGCAAGCAGCAATCCAGAAGATCCCGGAGATATAAGGGATGAGGCCCATGGCCTTAGCTATGTAGGCCCCTATTCTCGTGGGTAAGGGATTACATATTGTTGAAGGGGAAGGTCATGGGAAGAAGGGGATAGGAACAGGGGGTGTATAAATAAACCCCTCTATGAGCGGCCCTCTCACTGTAAGTGTGGTTATGCACCACCCCCCTTTGCTCATCGAGGCATTAGAGCCCACCCAATGCACAAGCATACTCAGAACCCCTCAACAACCCCCCCTGCTACCCATAGGACCTGAGCCGTGAGACTGGTGATCGTGTGACAGTGGATGCTGAGTCTTCTGTTTAGCTAAAGAGGGAGTGCCGCAGTGGAAGCAACTATGGGTGAGCAAGGAGTCCAGGTCCAGGGTCCACCTGTGGGGAGGCATAGTCGGCAGTCGTAGCCCCCTGGAGTGCCCGAATCTGGGAAGTGTGGAGGCCAGGCTTTGGAGGGGGAGCTAACTACAAAGAAGCCCAGACCAGCAAAAGAGAAGAATAGCATGTAGGGGGGTCCATGAAGTTGGGGGAACCCACAGACTGGAGGTCCTCTGAGGCAGGTTGGGGGTAAGGTAGCCACTGGTGCAGGAAGTGGTAAGGGAAGGCAAAGGTTCCAGTTCCTCTAATGGAGTAGGTAAGCAGGAGAAAAACACTAGGAGCACAGCAATGAAAAAACGAGAACTGGAGGCCAAGTGAAAAAATAACAAAAATTTAATGGGACATTAACTATTTAAAAGAGAAACCTCTAACGCGTTTCTCGCATGGTGCGCTTTATCAAAGAGGAAGCGTTTACAAGTTGTGACAGAGGCCCATTCAGCTGGTTTCTTGACAGAAATACTGAAGTACAAGGGCAATGTGTGGACTTTGTAATGCTGCTTCCTTAATTCAAGGACTGGGTTGCTAAGTAAAAAAAAAAGAGTGAAAATATAGAGTGGGCAAAAAAACTAATTCCCAAGATGTTTGGAAACTGGCTCCAGGTCTTTTCTACTTTAGGGGATAGGCATTTGCCATTATTTGGCTGACTTTCTGTTTGTGGAGCCAGCTGATACCACATTTGTAGGGATAATCTAGCCTGTTTTCAAAAAGTGGAAGGAAAGTTTGTGGTGCCTCTTGCTTTGGATACTGTCTTATTTGGGGATAAATGTGGAAACAATTAAGATGCATTTTCATCTTCAGTCGGATAAGTTGTCAGTGTTGAAGGTGCTTGTAGAGTAATTCTGAGGGTTCCACAAAGCAACAATAAAGCATTTGCAATCCTTGATAAGGCACCTGGCCTTTGCAGGATGGTTAATGCCATTAGGGAGGATGATCTTCAGCCAATTAATAGGGGCCTCTGCAGATGCAAGGAAGCCCAATCATTTTATTATAATTTTACAGGAAAGAGGACTTTGTAATCTTTGGAGCATTTCCTAAGTTCATGCAATGGCAGGACTTACTGGCTACAAGAAGCAGTATCCAAAGAGGAGATATATCTGTTTACAGATAAGCAGGTGGGGCAGATTTCTGGGAATATTAGGGCAGTGGGAGGTGTGCAGAGTTCTCGAATTAGTAAAAAATGTGGATTTCTTTGAGTTGTTCCCCATCTTGGTGGCAGTGGAGATTTTTGTGGGAATCACTGGCCAGACTCCATGTAGTTTTTGGTCATGTAATTTGGCAGTGGTGCAGGCCCTAAATAAGATTTCTACTAAATCCCCACCAGTGGTGCATTTGATGATATGGCTGGTCTTGCGCTGCTTACTGTAATGTACTGTATAGGGCTAGGCACATTCCTGCAGTTTAGAAACTAATATAGGATGCGTTGTCTCACTTTCAGGTTTTCCCATTTATTGTAGGTCTCTGGGGACAGAAGAGCAAAGCTACAGATGCTCAAGCAACCATTAGAAGTTGTGAAGGGTCGGATCTGAGAATTGGTGAAGGGGTCTTTGGCTCAAACCATGTTGGCAGCTTATGTGTGGTCATGGCAAGAGGAGATACTGATTCGAAATAATCTCGTGTAGAAGTGCTGATGTCACTGCTGTGTAATAAGAAGGAGAGCGAAATGTAGCGGTAGTTTCATTTTATTGTAGACTGGTGGGTTGGAGTGACATTGCTAAACATTTTGTAATCATAAGGATGTTGGTGTGGTGGAAATGGCCAGTCTCCTTGTCTATGCTGAAAAAAATGATTTTTTTTTTTAAAAACAATAACTTTTTTGCCAGCTACATAAGACAGTCACTTTAAAAACATTAGTATTTTGCTAAATCCTTCTCTAAATGTTTTAAGAAAACAAACACTATTTTCAAAGAAAACGAAATATTTTACATGATTTTAGGCCAATACTTGTGTACACTTCTGTGCTTGAATAAAATATGTGTGTACTGTCTATTTCTACATAACAAGGCCAATTACAGTAAAAGGAACCTAAAGCGATGTGTGTGCATATTTATGGGAGACAAAGAACTAGATTTGGATGGAAAAATAAACAGGCCAAAGCTTTATTTTTTACCTCTGTGTCAGAAGACTATCTCCTCTACCTGGAAGGCTGTGTGAAAGTGGTGATCTCTGGACGAAAGGTACATTACAAAAGGGGTACTTTTGTCAATATATATATATAGCCCTGTTTCCCCTACCCCTAAGTGAGATTGGGTTGGGTATGCCTTCTCCAGCTACTTCTAGGTATGTTGGGCTGTGACCTGTTGGTGAACAGGAGGGCTGAGTGCTCCGCGATGTTGTGGGGAGAGCCAGAACATGAGTGCAGATTACCTTATTCCTTATACCGCGCCTCCAGTCAGCACAGGTTCTCTGCAGGGACAGAGTATGAGCCATGCTGACACCTTGTTCTTCTTTACAGCAGACAGTAATTACAATGATGCTGAGTACAACTGGCTTTATTGCAGATAGATGATATCAGACAGCAACACAGATGAATCCCTTTTCTCTCCTTGTTCCCATCTCCTGGTCAGAGCCCTGACTCAGGCCTGTTTCTCTTCCCTCCCATCCCCTGGTGGTTGGGAGGAAGAGGCTCCTCACTCCACAAGTGGAGGAAGATCAGTTCAACAGAACTCTTCTCCTTCCAGAACTTCTCAACTGAATTTAGGAGAGTGTCAGGATTTATAACCTGAGATTGGGGGTTGGAACCCTGTCCCATAACAGCACAGGTTGAATACTGATTGGCTAGCACTGTTTTTGGATGAACCAATCAGTATCCATCTCTCAGGCTGACACTCTCTGGTGGTTGCTTGGCCTGTCCTTGGATACCAGAATTGTTTCCAAGTCTGTAATATACACACAGAGCCTAATGAAGGAATTAACCTTTCCACTGCACCTAACAGACTGACACTGGAAAGGCCCAGGAAAAAGAAGTAGCGTATATATATATATATATATATATATATATATATATATATATATATATATATATATATATATATATATATGGACAAACAAAGAAAAAAGCAGCGCCTACTAAGAATATGTAGGTGGGTGGGAGTGTATAGATAGTTAAGTGCAAATGATAACTCAAATAAATAAATATAAAAATATATATTAAAATGAAATGTAAACTATACTAATTATGTGATACCAAATAATCTAACCAAGTGCCTGTATAACAATAACATGGAAAAAGCATAAGAAAAATAACAATAACATATATCAATGTTACAGCAATGAAAAATAGAAAACAAATAAGCAAAAAAGAGGGTAAAAACCAGTCCTCATCGTGATAGTCCAATGATGTAAATGAATGCTGGTATAAGGGGTCTCCAGCTGCTCTCAAAAGGACTAACCAAGTCCATGGGGAATCTGCAGAGAAGAAAGAGGAGAGAGCGCACGCCCCATAGTGTAAAACTGTAAATTTATTGAGGGGAAGGGGAAGAGGGGGGATAAAAAATGCACTCACAGAGGTACAGAGTAAAAAAGCATATCGTGATAATAATCACCACCATCTAGTAGCTGCACTTCGTTCTTGGGGAACCCCCAATCACGAACGGGATAAGCCACAGTCCTTACAGATGTCCAGGGCAGGTAGATAGTGCTGCAACACGTTCCAAGATCGTGAAGTGTAGCTCCTTGCTGACAAGCCTCTTATGGTGTTGGCGCTTGGATCGGTTTACTCCTGCGCTCCGTGATGACGTAATGTCTATGCGTCCTACGTGATGACGCTCCCTGACGCGTTTCGTCACTCATGGGTGACTTTCTCAAAGGTTAGTGGGGAGGAACCAAACGGCCAAGGTATATATACACACACTAATAGTTCCGTGGGCCGCCCCTAATCAGCTGAAAAATGCTTGATGTAATTGGAGCTAACGAAGCTTCTAATTAACATATTATGATTAACATAGTTTAGATTAAAAGAGACTGAGAGAGAAAAAACAACTAATAAAGCTCATACCGCAATACTGAACATAAATTAAACACATGATATATGGAGATAGTACATGATAGACACCACACATAAAGCTGGCCTAAACAACATGATATAAAATACTAAAAGATACTAAATAAATAGTATTCTAGGTACTAAAGACCAAACGATATCATAAATATTAAAATAATACAGTAAAGGAGGATATTATTAATATTAATAGCTCTATATTTAATTTAAATTAACACATTGTATGTTGTGATGATTATGCCACAAAGAGATAGAAATATTGAATGAACAAATAAATAAATAATATATTGTATTTTGCCTAAAAACAGGCAACAAATGTGTAGGTTGGTGATATGATTAGATTTGAATTCATATCACCAACCTACACATTTATTAACATTTCATTTATATTATATATATTTCTTCTCATTTTAGTCTATATAGGTTGGGGTTTGAGTACACCATTAGTTATAATGTTCACTTCGTATTTAACCTACACTTATTTACATGTGGTCCAAATAGGGTCTCATTATCTATATCCATTGGGATCACTATATTCCCATCTTCACTATTCCTAATTAGAGTTAATAGTTCACACTGGTAGTTTATAGGGACCTCCCAGTATTTTTATCACTTATTGTTTATTTATGCCTGTTTTTAGGAAAAATACAATATATTATTTATTTATTTGTTCATTCAATACATAAACTAATGGTAACCTAACAAAAAATATCAAGCAAGAAACGATATGAGTATATATCAACACATGCTAAGTAAAAAACTGAACTAATGAGCCAAAAAACATCTCAGTAAATATCCAATAAATAAATGGAAAGATACAAATCAGCCAAAAAAGAACAGACACCCCTTAATAATCCTAACTACAAGAAAAGGTTTTTTGCTTTCTTTTTTGATTTAGTTAAATCAGGCTTATTGTGAGTGCTTAATATAGGGATCCTGTCAGTCTTTTTTGTGTGTTTTCATATTATTTTATATCCCTTAGCACCACCAGGATTTTTACTATCTTATTATTGGTTTGCTTAAGTTAATCTTTAAACAACAATATTATATTTATTTTTGGGTCCTGGGTTAGCCTTTTCTATTAATATAGTGTTAGCGACTTTTCCTTTTTCTGTGTGTTTGAGATATATATATATGTGTATATATATATATGTATATATATATAATCAGATGAGGTGATAGTAAGTACCCAAGGGCCTCATGCAGTAAGCGTCGATTATGTGAAATCGGCAATCTTACCGATTAGTCATGTTATTGGCGATTTTTCCTCTCCGTATGCAGTAAGTGCCGAATACATTCAAAATCAACCCGAAAACAAATCCGCCCACTCTCACGATGATTAGCCGATCACACACAGGTGTATCGGTGTGCGTGGCGGGGTGCTGTTAGGTTGCCCAATCACAAATCTTGCTGAATCAGGCGAAACAAGCATGTATTGGATTGCGCGCCATATTTAAAGGCAACGTGTACTGCTAATCATTCTCTGTGTTGTTGGGAGTGAGAGAGAGAGAGACGCACAGAGCTGGCTGTTTGAAGATTTGCATATTGACTGAGAGACTTGTTGTGTATTGGGTGAGCTTTGTCCATTGTTGTTTTGTTTACATCTTTGTCTTGTTTTATATGTGGAAGTGTTTCGTGTGATTGGCTGTACATTTCTTGTCTGTTTTTTGTGAGTGCTGGAAGTATGCCCGCAAAGCGTGGGAAGAGTGATGCTGGTGGGAGTGGGAGTGCTACTCGTGCGAGTACGCGTCGGAGTGAACGTACTGTTCAGGGGAGTGATGTTGCTGAGAGTGCGAGTGGTGTTGCAGGGAGTGGGAGTGCTGGTGCTGCGAGTGGTGTTGCTGGGAGTGGGAGTGCTGTTGCTGGGAGTGGGAGTGCTGTTGCTGGGAGTGGGAGTGCTGGTGCTGGGAGTGGGAGTGCTGGTGCTGGGAGTGGGAGTGCTGGTGCTGGGAGTGGGAGTGCTGGTGCTGGGAGTGGGAGTGCTGGTGCTGGGAGTGCTGGTGCTAGGAGTGTGAGTGCTGGTGCTAGGAGTGTGAGTGCTGGTGCTAGGAGTGGGAGTGCTGGTGCTAGGAGTGGGAGTGCTGGTGCTAGGAGTGGGAGTGCTGGTGCTGGGAGTGCTGCTGGTGGCGCAGTTGCTGATGGGGTGGATGGTGGTGGCGTGCTTGCTGGTGGGCAGCTTTTGGAGGCTCTTCCATTGGAAGAAGGAGAGTCCAGTCAGCACCAGCCAAGCTCTGACCCTAAACCTGCTCGGAAGAAACGTGTGGAGAAGCCACGTAATCCTCGCTTCAATGACCAGGAAAATACAGCTCTTGTCATAGTGCTCCAGAATGCCAGTGACAGTATATATGGACATTTACTAGGTAAGTGTACCTTTACATTTATTATTCAAATACATGTGATCCTAGGTCATCTGAGTTTTGTTCATATGCAAATATGGGTTCACAATATCTTTCTATGTTAATTAGTGTGGAAACACAGCTTTTTATCATGCGTTACAAGGACAACTAAACACAGGCGGTCAATTTGCCATAACTGCATACAATATGAATGCAAGCTTGCTTACATGTATAGGTTTAGTAGTGAATGCTCATGTGCTTCACATATTACACCTAAAACAGCATGTTTGCTATCTCTTGGAACAGCTAGCAGTGTAGGAAACTGGTGCTTCTATTATTATTAATTTACCTCATATATTTTATATGTTTTTCAAGGGCGGACAAGTTCAGCAAGCAGAAAAGAAATGTGGGACACAATAGTCATTGGTGTCAATGCGTGTGGGAATCATGTGAGGGACAAGCGGAATTGTCACAAGAGATTTGATGATATTAGGTCCAAATTGAAAAAGAAAATACAACACCAACGCGTGCATGCTACTGGCACTGGAGGTGGGCCCACACCACAACGTCTCATATTAAGTCCATTGGAGGAGCTGCTTCGGGCAAAATTACTTCCCGTCGTCGTGGAAGGCTTACCTGGTGACCGGGATATTGGAATTTATCCCTCACAATTTCCACCAGGTGAGAAATATTAATGTACTAGGCGTGTCGTTGCTTACAGTTATTTTGCATATTTACACTGCTTTTTATACTGTCTTCACAATATAAGCATACCTGCATCTATATATGTATATGTCTGATTCTGTATATATATATATATCTAAATAGACATATATGTTGTAGTCCTACTAAAAGCAGTAACTAATATAGCACGTGCCATTGCGTGCTCATTTACATGTGAATTCCCAAAATGCATTGCTGCAGTGGAATCAATTGATGGTGGGCGAAGATGGGGAACAACAGGGTAGTACACATGTGTAACACATGTTAATGAGAAATTATTACTAGCTACAGGTACAGAACATAAATATGTATAATATTATTGTGTATTTTATTTATTTTACTCCGACAAACATGACATTACTGCCTATTTTAAGCATGCATCAAATATATTGCATGCAACGGCCTACAAACATCACTTGCACTAACACATCTATAGTTGTTAATGAAAAGGTCCATTTTTGATTTAAGTCATATACAGACAGCATAATGAGGCACACGTATCATATGTTATGTCATTGTTTTCATAACTTAAAAACTGCACACGACTATTTAGCTCATCTACCATTGTGTTAAAGCAGCTGCAATTAATATCTCATCACAGCATACACTTCAACAGAGGGGGTGGGGTTCAGCACACACACTAATTACAGCCTCATTTTAGGGTCAACTTAGTTCACACCATTTTCACCTGTTTCAAGTAATTGAAAGGTGTGGCTGATTAGGCTTTTTGGGGAAGGGAATACCGTTCTTACAACCTGACTAGCACAACTGAAGTTAATCACACTCATTTGAAAGCTTCACTTTAGCTACTAAATGCCCCAACAACTCATTACTTATCAAAGCGTACGTCCCACATTAGTTCACTCATATCTATAGTTGAACTACTATCAACGACACATTATCACACACTGCATGTCTTGTCTTGTTGAGTCACAGCCACATTCAGGTGTGCCACATCTTATATTAATGTACCACACATATCCTCTACCAAAAACAACACTTTTTGCAATATGACCACCTTCATGATAACCATTGTGAATGGTCATCTCATGATAGTTATGTACATTATGATACTGATATGACTACACAACATATGATTTTTATGTACTAATTTAATCTATTTTTCCTCACGCATTACTGCAGAACCATAGTATGTTGTATGTTAGGGAACTCAAAAGTTCTAAGTACACAGGCATGTACATTGTTATTACAACTATTTATGTTCACTTTCACACACACATTTTGGGTAAAGGAACTGATGCTGTTAGGTACTCATAAATACAGAACATACAATAACTGTTTGTTCAATATTTACACATGTAATTGTAAAACTAATGTTATTGTTAAATATAGTTGCCCCTGGAGGACATGTGTCACCTGAGACTGAACAAGTGTCTTCACCTGGGTCAGCCAGCTCAACACACCTAGAAGGTGAGTGTATCAGTTGGTGGCCATATAATATGTGCTCTTCTATATGTTATGTTGTCATGTTCATTATTTGTTTTGCACATCTTCTTTAAATAGGATTACTTAGTGTATGTGAAAATGAAGTGTAAGGCAACATGTATTGTGTTACTGATGTTAACTATCATGTAGGAGTTGTGAGTTTAGAGCAAGTTTTCATTCATTCATATTTCATACTGAGTCCAAACATTATTCTTAAGTCAAGGTAGTTTTTAATGTGAGGTTATAAAACGTATGGAAACATGTTAGTTGTTACTTATGACACAGTAGAATTACATAGTAACACAGCAGAGATTAACATGCCATTTAATAATGTGTACATTTATTTGTAGAACATGATGAAGAGGATTATGATGATGATGATGATGATGATGATGATGATGATGCCGCCGCCGCCATAGACACACAAATAGAAGCAAGTGACCATGAAGACGTTCCAATTGAAACTGTTTTACCGCCAAATCGTCCAGCAAATACGACATACGATGCAATTGTAGCTTCTGAGGGAAAAATTGTGGAAGCAGAAAATCGTCGCCATTCTGACCTGATGACAGTGCTGGAAAGGATGATTGCACTGCAGGAAGAAACAGTTTCACAATTGGCACATCTCCACAGAGTCTTCATTGAAGTGCCGAAACAGTTGCAAAAAATCAACACCTCATTCGAAGCATTAGTTGTTCAGCAAACACAAGCTAATTACTTGAGAATGACGAATGTACCACAATTCAACTTGAACAGCTCACAGGCAGGATCTGTTCATGCTGGTCAGTTTTCACCACATGCTTCTGATCTTCATTCACCAGGTCCGAATGTTACCGGTCAAGTAGCAGACATTGCTGTGCAGGTTCCTGACGACATACTACCGCTGCCATCTGTACAAAATCAGCAGCTGACACCTACAAAGGAGCCCACAAAAACAAAACACAAGCAGTTACTACTGACCAGTTTTTGGTCAAAAACAACAAAAGACACACATGAAACAGACCAACCATCACTTGTGCAGTGTCTACCAACTTGCTCACATGTGTCAGTGGGCACAAGCCCTGTCGGTGAGTCACTGGCCACAAGCCCTGTAGGTGAATCACTGCCCAAAAGCCCTGTAGGTGAATCACTGCCCAAAAGCCCTGTAGGTGAATCACTGCCCAAAAGCCCTGTAGGTGAATCACTGCCCAAAAGCCCTGTAGGTGAATCACTGCCCAAAAGCCCTGTAGGTGAATCACTGCCCAAAAGCCCTGTAGGTGAATCACTGCCCAAAAGCCCTGTAGGTGAATCACTGCCCAAAAGCCCTGTAGGTGAGTCACTGGCCACAAGCCCTGCCCGAGAAGTGCCAGAGGCCACTCAAAGTGGCTCTGTTGTAGCTAAAGTTGGTGGCAAACGAAAAAGGAAAATTCAAGAGACAACAAGCAGGCCTGTTACTCGGTCTCAAAAGGAACAAAAAAAATAAATGTTCTAATTCACAAAATATGTCTTTGGCCTTGTTTTGTTGACTTCAGATTATCTAATTAATATTGTATGTATGCTGAAGAGTGTGTTGTTTCCAAACTTTCAAATATGTTCTTGTACACGTGAAGTTTTGTAAATGTTAACACTCCTAATTAATGAATAGTGTTCTAAATATTTATGTTTTAATCGTCTGTTCAGTAATGGTCCACCAGGAGCCAGTTGCTAAGTTTAGAGAAGCTGCCCTTGACTTTGCAGCAAAACATTGCATTTGGGTGTGTTACTTGATGTAATCATTGCATCTGCATATTATTCACATGCAATTATAAAAGTACCTATTTAACTGCAAACATCTTTCTTGTACGTGTACAGCAGGATTTTGTGTTAAATATTACTTACCTTTGCTGGCCATTGTAATGTTGTCCTTTAATCATTTATGTGTTCTTGTTTCAAGAACATCTCTGAATTTATACTAATATATATGTAGTATGTATGCATATATGCACACACACACACACACACACACACACACACACAGTGTGTGTGTGTGTGTGTGTGTGTGTGTGTGTGTGTGTGTGTGTGTGTGTGTGTGTGTGTGTGTGTGTGTGTGTGTGTGTGTGTGTGTGTGTGTGTGTGTGTGTGTGTGTGTATGTATATATAGTACTATCTAAACTGGTATAGATGTATTTACAAAAAACATACACTTCATGCTTCCTTGTGAAAACACAGTATTTAAATAATACAGGCCTAATGTTTGAGAACTATACTAAGTGTGAGCCTCTAACATTATTGGGCGCAAACAAATGTTTATTACTTAATTCACTCATGTTTATCACCATTTAAATAGGTTTCATACAAGGCCTACTTACTGCCATCAATATGTTGTGTGTACTCCAGCAATATTTAAAAAAAATTTTTTTTTTAATTTTATATATATATATATATATATATATATATATATATATACATATACATATACATATACACATACACATACACATACACATACACATACACATACACATACACATACACATACACACACAATATACATATAGTACAATATACACTTTATATATATATATATATTTATGAGAGAGATATATTTATATATATATAGATACACACGTATTTAAACTCATGCAGACAGGGAGTTAACCAGACTTTCAAATACACACAGAAATGTATGTGGGAAAAAAACATTTCATTTTGCAGGTGTGTGTATTTACTGATATGGCTGTCTAAGCACTATTTTCACACAGTGCTCTTTGTTATTTTGCAAGAAAACTCAATGTTACTGAATGAAAAGTGTAGTAATGTTTTCAGAAACGAGATAAAAAAAGGATACATGTTTGTCCCACATGCGGCTATCACAAACCACAAATGTTCAAGCAATTAAAACTACAAATCCAATTGGCGTTTGAAATAAGGAGTTACAGTTTATACTTTTGTTGACCTTGAAAAGGAAACACAGCAATTTGTTAGCCATTGAGCAGTTTCATTTTGATGAGCAAAGAACAGATACCTGCACTCATCTTTTGTGCTAATCTGCAATGGCTGATGAATTCGTGAAAATTATGAATCCGAATTTAGGGTATAAATACATGGTGTCAGAAGCTATTTTGCGAAGTTGCGGACACCAAGCAAGCACACGCCAAATCTATGATTTGATTCGAGCAAAATATCCTTATTACCAAAACCGTCGGCATGCGCGCAATTTTAATTCCTCAATAAGATTCACTTTATCAACTAATGACTTTTTTGAACGTGTGCAGGATAAGCTAGAACACAACTATGGTTTCTGGAAGATTGCCAAAGAAAAACATTTCACCGTGAAAGAAGGCACATATATTGTGGTTAAAGGCATATTTATTCCTAATGCCAATAGCAATGGATCCGCTACTACTGTTCCGTGTGAATCGATACCTGCTGCAATATCTGCACCCTCCATTCCTGAAACCCACATTCTACAAGAACATAACTACTATGATTATGTACCAAGCCTTTCAGCTGAAAATGCATTGGAATGGGTACCCGAAGAAATGAACCTACCTCCCGACCAATTGTTTGAAGAAAGCAGTGGCGATTCCTATGAGCGCTTCATGGAGGAGATGTGTGTCATACTGGATTCAGCGGGTGGGTCAAGCGTGGATGAAAAAGCCTTGCATTTCTGGAGCGACCAGTTGCAGCCAGACGAAGAGTTAATTCTAGAAGAATGGTAAATATAACAACCGTTATGAGTTGACTCTGCGTTTAAATTTTTTTTTTTTTCTAACCACCATTTTCCCTTTCAATGCGTGGATACAGCGTAACATAGCAGACTGCATAACATGTAGCGATCAAAAACAAATTGTTTCCGAATACAATATAGTAGAACCTGAAAGAGTAGTACACATTGCTGACGGAATAAATATACGTACTTTCCTATCACTTTAAACATATTAGCAACATTTTACCATAACTCTAACACATACCTGTTTTGTTATCATGCTACATCTACAACATTTAAAAGCGGGTCCACCACGTATGACGTGGGACCCTTGTCATGGCCCAAGGCGTCCTTAAAAAGGATTACGGATGTAAGTCCCACCCCCAAGCGACGTGCGCGCCTCAAAGCCTATTGGCTGTCATGTTTTCTTATAGTAACGGTAACTGCAGTGTGTCATGTGTGCGGCTCAGTGTTTGTACTGGGCGTTAGCCGAATGTTAATTGAGTGGGAGGAGTGTTAGCGTGCGTTTCACGCTGGTTTAACATGACGTCACACGTATTGCATTTGCGCATTGTGTTATCGGCCGTCCTTTCTGTCCAAACACGTCTGTTTAAAAAGAATACAGATGTACTCGTTTAGAACGAATGTAGTTTCGTATTCATTGTATTTGAAATAAAGATTGTATGTTTAATCATATTTTCAACCTGTATTGAACGCACAACGTACGCTTTGTTTTGCGCATGCGCAAACAGTTAGTGCAGCCAAGCCTGAAGTGCGTGCGCACACTAAGATGTGCGCGCACATTTTTCAGTATACAGGCAACGTTCACATCATATACATAGTTATGCCTGCTACAAATTTAAAGAAACATTACATACTGATGTACACTTGTAGTTCTAACATATAAGTGAGTGACGTGTGTATGTACACAATCATATAGAGCTGTGTAACGCGTTGTCACGGATACATATATAGTAAGGTGCCATCTTTGACCATCATGTGTTTGCTGTATTTCAGAGATGTCGGGGAAGATACAATCAGATCAATGTATGATTTCTGAAGAGTCTACCTTTATATGAGATGATTGTGAGGAGGAGCCACCGACTACTATACTACATATGGAACTAATTTTATATTGCTTGCAGCGCTTATTAACAAACAATTAAAAATGTGATACACTTATGCCTATATTGCATAAGCACTTAATTAACATAATGATGTTGCAAAATAGTGCCTCATGAATTTTTATTGAGTGTTCTTTAATGACTACTATCATTTTATGGCATGGTGTGTTTTATATATAACAACCATTCCCACTCAGCTAACACATTTGTGTATTCTATTGTGTAATGGAACGTATGACTGTCGAAACTATGTAACAATAATAATAATAATAATAATAATTATAATATGAGCATGTTCATGTATAGCGCTGCTAGTTGTACACAGCGCTTTACAGACACATTTTTCAGGCTGAGGTCCCTGGCCCGTGGAACTTACAATTTATTTTTGGCCGCCTGAGGCACAGGGAGATAAAGTGACTTGGCCAAGATCACAAGGAGCCGACACCGGGAATTGAACCAGACTCCCCTGCTTCAAACTCTCAGTGCCAGTGTGTGTCTTTACTCACTGAGCCACTCCTTCTCCCAATGTAAAGGACACTTACAACCAACTAGCCCTTTATTGTTAAAAATCTCTTGTTACATGGGTATGTTGATAAAATGGTTTGGGACTGTAGCAATTAATGTTATTGGCCAGATGTTGTGGTCCCCTACAATGCATGATGTTCTGAATATGACATCAACATCATGTAATGAAGTACGTTTCTGTGTATATTTCATTAACCTAACTAACTATAGTTTACTGTGTTTATTAAACGTTCTAAAAATACATAGTATAGTCAATATGATGATATAAGCTACCATAATAAAGCTGGTGTTATCATTTGTCGGTGTTATACATGGATCCTACACAAATTGATACAGACACAAACAGTTGTCTTAAAAAGTGTGTCTATGCAAATGTGCACGTGATTGACGTTACAATTGTGAGAATACTTGATAATTATCATCATGATAATGATGAAGTGACGTGATTTATATTGCAAAAATATTACCAACATTGTCATATAGGTAAATTAGAAATGCTAAATGACAGTAACATTTGCAACAAAATTGTGTTTTCTGTTAACAGTTTTACACTTGGTACATGTAGGACACATCCACACACGTGTGACTTATACATACACATGTCACAAATTTAAATTAATGTTGACTATTAATTCCTAGCATTAAAAAAACACCAACATTGCTAAATATAAGATGTAGTACGCATTGTTGTGATTACAGGCATTCATGCATGGAGTGTTATGATCAGTCAATTTCATCCGTGATGAATGAGCTCCCGTAAGTAAACAAATAAGTACAGTTATCCCCTTTTCTCCAAACACCTCTATATTACATGAATGGAATTTATAAGGAAACACACATAAAATGTGATGAAATGGGAGTAATCATTTTCTAATACAATGCACATGAAAGCTCAAGAGTAGCTAAATGCATATACATGATACAGAAAGTACATGTATGTTACATTTGTGTTTAAACCAATATGTTGGGTTTTTACTTCAAATAATTATAGGAAGATTGAGGTAGGCACATCTTATGAGAGATGTCAGCAAATATACATACCATGATCAGTCATACTGGAGATATACCTATAATGCAAAGGAACAATATATAAATAGCAAACATCGACATGCCATCTTCAGTACCGTAAGCAACACAGCAAAGTGTGTATTTGGTGTTAAATGTGCAACACCATGTATATGTAATCACATTCAAAATGTAAATGAGCCTGGTGTACACATCATATGGATGTACATGTTACACTGCACCAATAACATTGTATGTAAGCATACTAGAAGCATGAATGAGTATGGGCATAATATGTGTATTGTGTTAGCATAAGGAACAACACAATGCTAAAATATTAGTGCTTTGTTACCCCAGTTGTATTCACATACACACAACTAAAGTACAATTGAAGAGGGATTATATAACCTGTGCAACAATAACATACCGGTGCCACATCCCTTTGTGCACACAGCAGAGAAAAGAAAGGTGTGCAACCCATATTCATCTGTGTCCTACCAGAAGGGTATATAAAAAAACATTATTGTTAAGATAACATAATGTAAGTATAAAAGTAGAACTTGGAACATATATGTTTTTACTTACAAGAAAAAAATGAATTGATGAGATTCTGGCGTGTCTGGCCACCACTGGCTGTTTGTTCATTTTCAGCAGCTACATGGGTGGGATGCTCGTCTACCAAAGGCTCAGCTAGGTCTGATTGTACATTGTGCCTGAGTGCAACATTGTGCAAAATGCAACAGGCAAGGATAATATCAGACACTTTTTGAGGCTTGTATAGAAGAGCCCCACCAGTTCTGTCCAGACACCTAAATCTGGTCTTGAGTAGGCCAAATGTCCTCTCTATAACAGATCTTGTAGATATATTGGCTGCATTGTACCTCTCCTCTGCTTCAGTTTGAGGGTTTAGCACCGGAGTCAAGAGCCACGGCCTAATTCCGTATCCTGAGTCACCTATAATGAATGGAGCACACATAAGCTGACATTAGTGATCAAATTGTACAATGCCAACATTCCTAAATAAAAATGTGTTTTGTGTTAGAACATGTAAATCTGTACTCACCCAGCAGCCAACCATGTTCAAAATGTCCCTCTTCGAACGCATGGAAGACTGAAGAGTTCCTCAGGATAGAGGAATCGTGACTGGAACCAGGGAATTTGGGTACCACATGCATTATCCTCATCGTGGCATCACATACCACCTGTACATTGAGTGAATGGTAGTGCTTACGATTGCGGTACACATGCTCACTCTGACTAGGTGCAATCAAAGCAACATGTGTGCAATCGATTGCACCCAGCACAGATGGTATCCCTGCTATATTATAAAAGCCAGTCCTGACTTCCAGCCACTCTGTTGCCTCTGTAGGAAAATGAATATAATTCCTAGCGCGTCTATTGAGTGCATAGAGAAACTGGGTAAAGGCCCGCGAGAATGTAGATTGCGAGACCCCGCCCACTATGCCCACAGTTGTCTGGTATGACGCGGAAGCAAGATAATGTAATGAGCACAGCATTTTAACAAGCCCAGGGACTGCACGACCTCTGGCTGTGAAAAAATCTAAATCTCCCCTTATCTCCTGATAAAGAGATAAGATTGCTGCTGAACTCAAACGATAGCGACTTACAATCTCCTCCTCACTCATCCCATCTAACAGGGTTCTCTCCCTGTACAGACGCGGACGAGGCACAACTTGTCTCCTCTGTCTTCTCCTCTGATCTCCTGTCCCTCTCCCTGTCCCTCGGCCTGTCCCTCTCCCTGTCCCTGTCGTATCCGCGTGACTGTCCCTGTCACTGTCCCTCGGTGTGTCCCTCCCTTGCCCTATATGATTCTCTTGATCATCAAGCATGTCATAGAAAAGAATGTTCCTCCGTCTCCTAAACAATCTCAACATTTTGAAATGAGTAGCTGTGAATGAGCAGGTAATGGGCGTCCTTTAAATAGGTATGTGATGATGTCAGGTGACATAGTAAAATGCAAGGTGTTACATTAACATAATAAAGTACTTGTGTGGCAAGCTGTGTGCAGTTGTTGTTATAAGTATTTGTTGTGTGTATTCTGCAGGGAATGATGATATTTGCCAATGATGTGACGTGAAGCTTTGTACAAACATTGCTTGCAAATAAATAGTTGCATGTGCAATGCATGTAAAACTTCTGAACGCAAGAGTCAGTCATGTAATGAGACAAAAAGGCTGAGATTGACGTGGGAAAAGTTTTGTGTAACATGTGTAATTAGCCATGTTATTGTGACATGTTGCCAACAATGAATAGTCGTGTGCATATGCATGCATTTCTGTAATGAGGATAGTTGCTATAGAATGAGTTTACAAGGTGTCCCAATGATGAATTACTGTACATGTGTGTATAAGTTAGGTTGAAGTGCTTGTAATGCAACGGTTACAATGTAAACATGCAATGTGATTGCTCGTCCAATAAGTGACGTCATGAAAATAGGGAGGACCAAACGTAGATGTAAACATGAGAATTTAGATGTACATGAACGTTTAAAGATGCGTGACACATTACAAGCATTGTGTAATGTAAAGGAACATGAATATACTGTGTATGTGTGACATGTGTGACATGTGTAACATCATGTAAATAATTGTCGGTCAGTTCAGTAAAATGTGTGATATGATGTGAGGTTCTCCTTTAAGAGTTGAGTATAGTATTTTCCCTTGACACATCATCACATGATGAGTAATGTGACCCGCAAATGCTGAAAACATGTAAAAGTATAATGTTATGCAAATAATACACGTCAGCTGTGACACAATGCAGGGAATGCCCCCACACTGTAATGCAAATCCCCTTTGTATTGTGAGCAATGAAACGTAAACAGTACTATACTGTTATACGTCCCCGCTCCATTGACTCCATTGATGTACAGAAGATTTTTTTTTTCTAAGTGCCATTCCGGCAGCCTTAGCGATCGTTCTCCCGTCCAAACTGCCAACTTTAGTTGGCGGGAGAAATTGGCCATAACATCTCAATTTCGTAGTGCCGATCAGCCCCGATAAGCTGATTTTTTTTGTTGAATCCAGCCGATTTAAAAAAATGGCGATCAGTGGCGAAAACAGGCTTATCGGCAGCCGACTGGCCATAACAAAATAATCGGCTCCGAAACCTGGCGAAATCAAGCACTTATCGGCGCTTACTGAATCTCAAACCCAATTTTGGCTATAAAATGGTGATAATTCCCTTATCAACGCTTACTGCATGAGGCCCCAAGACAAATATGAGAATGGTGGTGGTAGTGTTATCATACTGTAGAGAATGAAAACATGGAAGGTAAAGCCCAATACAAATGATGAAGATGTTGCATACAGCACTTGGGTCATAAAACTAAAATCATACACCTTAAAACGTTGGGGGATTAGTTGAGTTAATAAGAATGGAAACAAAAAAAGGATAGATAATAAATAATGATGGAATAGGAGCAAATAGTAGCAAAAGTGAATGTAACTTAAAACAAATTAAAATACATGCATCAATCTTGGAGTCAGAAGTAGAGATATTAGTAGTAATTACTAGATATTACTAGTTGAAACTGTTCACATATATGAATATATCTCACTTTATATGATGATTTGGAGGTCCTTTCTTGCTTCTTGGGGTGGGTGATCCTTGCACCTTGTACTAAAAGACAATTGCTGTTGCCTGTAAAACAGCACTAAATTAACCTTTAGTGGTGTAGTATGAACAAACAATTTTATTACATTAAAAACAGTATTGCACTCATACTTGCTACTTAATAACCAAGCAAGTACTGTATGAGTTTAGATCCATAATGGGGACTAGGTAGGAATTTAGCATAGAACTAATCAATGCTAAATTCCTACCTAGCCCCCATTAGGGTTGGCTTTTGATCTATATTACTCTTGAATATACCATTTTCATTCACATATTGACACTTGTGTCTGTTTTTTCATACAGATTGCTGGGAACTATTATATAGATTTATTGATAATATTACAGTACTGTATATAGTACCGTATGAAACAGAAAAACTAAATAGTTTAAGTAGGGAAGAGTTTCATTTGGTACTTTTAAGACCTTGTGCAACATCAAAGACAGCATGTTAATGAGCTTTATTGCAAAACTGCTTATATTTTAAATCCCAAATTATGCAAACTAAAGCACAGCATAAAGTCTTTTTGTCAAACATAAACTGACTTTGATGATAATGGATGAAGCCTCATGTGGTTTACTAAAAATGTGTCAAACATGATACTAGCAGATTGAAAAAAAAGTAAAGAATTAAAACGTTATTACCCTGAGTCAGGCAAAAAGTTAAAGGAGATGTATTTTATTTGACTCTGTTAAAACTTTATGCAATAGGACAAGTTTTCATTTTAAAGCAGGGATGTTTGCAGAAAATAAATAAAATAATGGATAGAAAATTAAACTTTATATAGCATGATTTTGTAAATACTTTATGTTCTAAAATGTTTCTCATGTAAGAGTGGTTCTGTTGCCCGACTTATAAAAATGTGTCCCAAAACCTATATCCTTATTCAAAGTCAATAAAACACATGACAACTGTGGGCTGTCACAGACGAAGCCAACAAAAATGTTATCTTGAAGGATGTTTTCTGCTGTAACATTTTCCTTGCTCAGACAACTAACGTTAGGTACAATACTTATGAAGCCTTGTACTGGTACTTAGAGCAAGAAAGAGGCAGATATTCGCTACATCAGTGGTTTCCAACCTTTTTTTGGTTAAGGATCACTAAGTGATATTCTGAGGAACCCCCAACCCTCTCTAATACCGCGTCTGAGATCAGATGCATTGTAAATTCTTCTACATTTGGTACAATTTTTAAATGACCAGAAAATTGCAGGGAACCCTTTAGGGATGCCTGGAGAACCAAAGGCTTTCTAGGAACCCTGGTTGAAAAATACTGCTCTACAGATTGAAAGCTTGTATGGTTGTATCTTCATTGAAGTACAGAACTGATTTTATATAGTTACACACAACTATGTATCTACTTTAACTAGATCCAGGAAAATTTGGTAACTATAGCAAAAAAATAAAACTGTGTCCTATCAATATTCGTTAACTTCTAGAAACCATGAAGGTTATGCCATTAAAAGTTTCTGTGGACAAAATTGTGTAAGAGGGTAATCATTAGAGATGGGCAGATTTTTTTCTTGTGAATTTGAACCTGATGTGGATTGGGCAATTCCTTTCAACTGCAGATTTCCACGGGTCAGTCTTAAAAAGTCAAATCCGCTGTTTTTTTTCAATCACTGAAAATCCACCCATCAGATTAGCAATCCAAATGTGAAAACTGAATTTGAATCGGAAAAATTAAACTATAATAGGTGGAGGAGTAGCCAAGGAGGAGTATAAATAGCGGTGTAGCCTCAAGCTTAAGCTATTGTGTTGTATGCACTGCAGAGTTTAGATGTGACGGTATGGATTACAAATTTAAAAAAAGAAGAAAAATACTTGTTTTTTTTTAACTTGGTTCCTGTGCGTGGAGTGGTTCGTGAGTATGCGGTGTCCCCGGGATTCGGTGGGTGAGGTCATCTAAAGGTAAGTAAACAAATTAAATGTATGTTATTTTTATTTTGCAGGTTTTTCATATTTTTTTTAATGTGATAAAAAAAAAATTAGGCAAAGTTATTGCCCCAGTATTTATGTATATCCCTATGGCTACACATACATACAGGGACAATATATGGTTGTTATGTATTTTTATTTTTAATGTAATTGCATTGTTTTTCATGTCCATTTATTGCCCCTGTATTTATGTATGTCCATATGGATATATATACATAGAGGGGCAATCAATTCTTATATTGCAAATGCTTGTTTGGCTTGTTTTTATGTATTTTAAATGTATTTTGCTGGTTGTTTTGAAATGTGTGTGCAATTTAATTTTTATTTAGTTAGATGAAATTTTTAGTGGTGTTTTCAATAGTCTATTTCGGGGGGGGGGGCTTGCTTTTTAAGAGTGGCTTATTTTTGGAAGTTAGATTTTGGCTTATGGTGTTACTTTAAGCTTTAATGTATTTCATAAGGGGTTGAATTTGTGGTTTTAATAGTGAATTGTGTCATTTAATTTTGGATTGGAGTAATTGATGGTAATTTATTTCGGTTTACTTCTTGCTTTGTTTTATTTTATTATTCTTTGGATGGCATTGTATCTTGTTTGTCATTATTTCTTTTAGTTTGAGCATTGATTGGCATAGTGTTACATGATGCACAGATTATTTGCATCATGTACACACTGTACCATTCAATTGTTTGATTGGCATTTGTTATATATTTATTTGGCTAGGTGGTGTGTTTTCTTTTGAGATGTGGTTTATTTTCTTTTGCAATGTGCTGTCTTTTTATTTGGCTATGTGATGTTTTTAATTGGCTTTGTGATGTTTTAATTGGCTATGTGATGTTTTTAATTGGTTATGTGATGTTTTGATTTGGCTATGTGATGTTTTGATATGTTTTTGTAATCATTAACCATTTCTTTGTATATTTTTTAACCATGCCATATTATATACAGAATATATATATTATATATGAGCATGATGAAGCCACTGTACAAATGAATGGGTGAAGGGTGGGGGTAGTTGCCTGAGGAAGGTGGTTAGGCCTCGTGGGTGGGTAGCGGGGCAGGGTGGGTTAACCCCTTTATTACTATAGCGATTATTAACCGCTAAGGTGATTAAGGGGTTAGGAGGTATTAGAATGTATTTGCTATGAATTTCTCTGGAACGGAGGACTGGGCCTGCTGTTTCCTGATGAGGACATCCATCATATTGCTGTGGTAAGTTGAACTGTATTAATTTACTCTATTTACGCTGGTTTATGTGTTTAATAAAGGGCAAATAATCTATTATCCATATCTGGATAATAGTTATTTTGCCCATTACTGTACTGCATATGTTTAGTGGTGGTGAGGGGGGGGGGGGGGGCGTTAGGGATGCATTTAAATGTAGGCCATATTTTATTTTTACATACGGGATTGGTACTTAGGTCTGCGGGTCCTTATGGAGACCACATGAGAACCCCCGCACGCCCACGGGTACCACCAGCAGACCCACGGGGGACACCTATGGGGAAGAACCAGGGGCCCAACAGCTGTAGGGGCCCAGCAGACCTGCAAGGATCACCCGAGGGCCCCAGGCCCCATGGGAAACACCCGAGGGCCCCCAGACAACTGTGAGAATGACCCAGGAAGCCCCAGAGACTCGCGGGCCCACCCGTGGACCACATTGTGGCCCACGGTGAACAGCAGGGACCACCTGGAGGCCCACAGCGACTAGTGGGGACCACCCAGAGACCCCCAGACACCTGTGGGCACCCCCCTCTGGTGCACTGTGGGGCCTGCGGACACCCGTCAGGACCACCGGGGACTACCGTAGGCCTCGGGTATTAAGCCTGTATGTAAAATAATAAATCATGTTTTTATGGGGGGGGCGCAGGGGTTGGATGGATTATGTATTGTTTATTAAATATGGTAATGTTTATTGTGGGGCCTAGGAGGTGGGTAGTGGGGCTGTAGTGTGTATTGTTTGTATTGTGGGTAGGGGGGGTGGGTGAAGGGTGTATTAGCCACAAGGATGGGTGTTTAGATCTAGCGGGTTGGTAGCGGGAGGGGTTAACCCCTTCATTACCTTAGTGGTATTAACCGCTAAGGTAAGGAAGGAGTTAACTCTACCCGCAGTCCCCTTGCAAGGCCTAAACACCAACCAAGGGCTAAATACCCCCTTCACCCACCCCCGCTACCCACAATAAGCCTGGCACTAGTGGTTAACCCCTTCATTGCCTTGCGGTTAGCCGCTACGGTAATGAAGTGGGCTGTAAATGCATTTTTCCTGCATCGGATGCATGCCGGGGGTCTCTGGTGCTGGTATTAATGGGTATCAGCTCCAGATACCACCGGCATCAATCCGAGGCAGGAAAAGGGCCTGATTTTTTCTAAGTCCCATCTCCCGCCGCTCCTTGCCACTTCTCCGCAGCCTCTTGCCAACTTTGTTTGAAGAGGAATTATCCATTTTAGAGCAGCGAGTAGCAGCGAAAAGCTGATCGGGGCTACTAGAATTCAGCGAGTATAAAAAAGTGGTGAACAGAGCCGAAAAGTGGCTTTTCGCCGCTCGTCTGCCAGAAAATAATGTCGCCAAAAAAACAAAACGATTTTTGCTCTTCTCGACAGCGTCTCAGGGCTTACTAAATTTTTTGCGAGAAACTGGTGAAAAGTGCCTTTTCGTTGTTTACTGCATAGACCCCCACATATTACATCTATATACTCCAGATTAAATGAGCCACATTATTTTAGGCCAAACTCTGATAAAACATGTCCAACAGTTGGCTGTATACAGTAATATCAGCTGCAGCACTCTGCCTGCAAATTGGCCCTAAACCCAAGGCTTGTACAGTATGTTAATCACTTAATTGGTAATGTAGGAAATTACACAAAATGTTCAGCAATTGTGTAGAGTGGGATAACATTGAATTATCTAGGCTACCATATAAATACTGTTTTCTAGACAGCACCGCTCTAACTTAACTGCCTAATTTTACTATAACCCTTAAAGACTATCTAGGTTATCCCACAGTCTGCAACATTTGTGTCCACCTGTGTGGAGTGTCAGCAATATACTTAGCTACAGTGTAGCGTCTGGTGATTTGGGCAGGGAAGTGTTCACACAGAAAGAAACTGGATCAGCATGCATCACGTGATTTGACGTCACTGCATCACTACATATTATGCGTTTCTCTTCAGGTGGAGCTTTGTCAGGGACAGGTGAGTACCAGGGCTTGTGTTTTAGGCTTTATATAGCGTTCGCGTTTCTCTAGTAACTTAGCTCATTACAGGTTTTGCTGGCCTATTAGCATTCCTTGTCTAAAGCTTGCGCGCTGTTACCCTGTACTTCCCCAAACAAAACATGTACATAATTTTGTACCATTTAAAGCCTGCATAACTTTTACTTGTGTATGTTACAGTGACTTGGAAAGCCTGTCCCATATAGGGAAATTCAGGCTAGATGTAGCTATGTTTGATAATGTGTACTGTATGAGACAGAGAAAGATAGTTTTTTCAAGCTTTGTTGTAGTGAAGTTGTTTATGAGACACTTATCATATCTTACCTAAATGCTTAAGAAAAGTATAGCCTATTGTTATGAGTGATAATGTACAATATAATCTATGACCAATGGGAGTTACAGCCACTATACCTGGCCAGATTGATACTACAAACAGATTATCTGTGTAAAATATTGAATAGATGGATTATCACCCTCTTTGAGGGACATTATCAATATAATTTAAATGAATGGGGTAAACGTGAAGCCCTCATTCATTGCAAGAGGATTTAACTTTTGAGATGATATATCCATTCTGCTTCCCTCCTTAATAATTTCTGATCAATATTGCCACCTCTCATGTTGTTCTTTAGATGGTCTATACCTATAAAGCTTAGACACTTCGCATCCCCATTATGTAAAGTGCCACTGGTGTATCCAATTTGTTAGTGATTGAATTGACATGCTCTAATACACGCCGTCTAAACTCACAGATTGTCTTCCCCTAATAACGTAGGCCACAAATGCAGAAAATGAGATAGATGACGTTATACATCTTGCAGTTTATAAATGCCTTATCTCATATGAGCTAGTTTTGTCTGCATTGTGGAAAGTTTTAGTGGTCTGCATGTATTGATATGCTTTACAGTTTTTACATTACCTTAGCAGCTGTCCGCTAAGGAAATTATTTTCTTCTGGAGGGGGGGGGGGAGCTTTTGGCGAGGGTGGCGTTGTTTGAAACTAGTGTTTGGGAGCAGGGGGTCTTCTTATCTGAACAAAATTTATTTCAGCCTCAGGGACCCCCTTCTTTCCGAGTTACAGGCCCCTTTATGGGGTGCCTGTATCCCTCAGCTTTATTTAGATCCCACGTGACCCACAGGATTTTAGCATGGCTGGGATACTGGCACCCAATAACAGGCCTGTATCTCAGGAAGTAGGTGGTCTCCGGACCTGAAATCAATGTGGTTCAGCTCCGGAGACCCCCTGCTACAATACTCTGATATTAAAATTAAATTAAACCCCTGCAATCACCTGTTAGAAGCGCGCAGGTAGAGTGACTGATTCAGCCTCTCTCACTGCACGTCTCTTACAGACAGGTAGAACCCGGTAGGATTAACACAGGAGAGACCCCCCGATGGGCCATTTAGTCTGCAGCGGACAATCTAGAACCACCACGCACTGTAGTGCATTATTTATCCCGAGATGTGGTCAAATCCTGGCCACTGAATCTGTATTTGCCTTTAATGTTATTTTTATAGTGGCTTTTGCAATATTAACTTTTTGTTTACAATTACACATGTAAGTATTCACCTGATTTGCACATCTCCATCTTTTATGATATGACTCTCTACAGTACTAAATAGGCTACTTAATATCTACACATTAGTGCCTCAAGTATCTGTACTATACCATAAAAGCTAATAAAACCTATTTCTTAACTGCAAAATACAGTACTGGTACAGGTAAAACAAACAGCAGTACACTGCTTGTTACCTCATCTCAGAACACCCTAAGGAATTGAGATCGAAGTGTTGAAATCAGATATTAAGGGGACAAGTGAAAGTAGAGCAAGTGGTACTGTATATGAAAATACAAATCAATTATTAAAGGAACAAATGGATCAAATTAATTTTCTTATTCCAGTCTGATGCATTCAAGATCAGCTGGCTAGGTATGAGTAGAGGCTATTTTGGCTCATACAGTACAGTACTTATTTTTTCTTGGTAACAATCCAAGATAAATAATTTTGTCTAATATTTGCACAGCAATCAATGTGAAATACAGTAGCAAGTATTTCCATCTTTTATTAAAGGTAAATCAATATGAAATTGCATTTGGAAATATACAGTATATCGTGGAAGTACAAAGGACTTATTTCATTTCAGTCAATTGGATTTATAAGTTAAAGCGACTTTAGCTTTCAGTTCTCATTTTATGTGTGAAACATCTGCAACATTTGTGACAGTATTGTAAGAAATATGCCTTAGCTACATAGAGATCCTGATAGTTTGTAATATTTTTAGGTGTTTCAGTTATAAATTTAACTAATAGAGAATCAGTAATGCAATTTCCCTTTATCTCCCTATGATGAAGGCACCCAGATACTGTACAGATGTAGCAGACTTTATTGCACCCATTGATGCAATGTGTTAACTCACATTATTGGGGGTAAAAATGTCTTCTACGTGTGTATTAGATTGTAAGCTCTAAGGGTCCCAATTCATGCCTTAAAAAATCTATGTACAATGAAGTCTACAGTACAGTTGTATATGAGAAAAAAATTTATTAACATTAGTATTATTACTACTATTAATTAATTTATTTATTGATAAACAGCTACCTAAGTCAAGTCGTCTTCCACATACTTGTAACGGGTATTCCACCCCACCCAATCGCATATATAGTGTGGGTGAGTAGAACATGCGGTGTTACCGTGTGGTGCGTATACCTGCAGGCTCACAGGAGGTCTGAGCCTCCGCTAGTGAGAGCCTGGGGTGAATCCTCTGGAACGTATCTTCTTTCAGCGCCTCCACCTATGTAGGATTCTAGGGAAGTGTAGAATGACCCTAACATAGGAACCCACTCAGAAACCACACACACAGTGATTATATAACTAATGACTTTACTAACAAATAATACGACACATCACATTCATAACATAACCTGTGTCCCTCTCACGATGAGACACTAACAGTGACGCCTCACAGGACGATTCCCCAACACTAGGTGATCCCACCCAGTGTCCCAAGAACCCCACCCAATGTCCCGTACTCCTACAGAGATAGTCAATGGGTGACTGCGCAGTCACTAAGAACCTCTAGGCCTGTTGGTGCACATATGATGGTATAATACCTGCCGAGCACTCCGGTGCTCGGGTCAGCAACAATCTTCTCAAAGGATCAGTCGGGCGATGCCTCCTTCTGATCCTTCAACCGAACTCCTTGTACGTGGGTCGTTAGAGCGGTCCCACTCCAGAACAGTCTCTGTGGACCCCAACGTGGGTCCAACCGCTTCACGGGAACAGCAATACTTCTCTGTGTCCCTACCTATATAAGGGGGCACGTGCTGCACTATAGGCCGTCCCTATAATACAGCAACCTATGGTGGCTTGGGATACTCCTATGGGCCTAAAGGGTTAGGACCTGTCCCACTCCCCTAACTACCCACGTCCCTAAGCCTCTCTAACGCTAACAGCCAACGTGCTGCGCAACAAGGTGCCTGCCTGTCAGACCTCACAGCACTGCCCGCTGTGACTCTGACAAGGCAGCACTCCAAACTAGGGGCCGCGTCCCTCTCTAGGACCTCCCTAAGCAATTACCCACTAAGCTAGTGGGGAGTTGGGGCCTACCTGGGGTGTGGGTACCTATATGGGTACAGGAGCTGCACTCGCTCCCCGCACCCTTCCTTCCCTCACAGCTCCCTGACTCCAACTCACTTAACTGATCACTATTTCTGGAGTGACAGGGTCCCTTACTCTAAGGCAGTCCCTGGCAACACTCCTATCATAGGGTAACTCCGAGCTATCATGGACCAAGGGGGTGCTGGCCTAATACAGGGGAGTCCCTCTCTCCTGCACCCTACCTCCTTCCCTTGTCTGCTCCTTGCTCCAACCTTGCTTTGACTTACTACGCAGCTCTCTGCCCGCGAAATGTATCCAATCTATCCAGGGCAGTCCTGCAGTCCTATTGGCTCCTATGAGGCACCTGGTGCCTCCCTCGCTAAGCACTATGGGAATTGTAGTCCCGGGGCACTTACAATAACATTGGGGCCGCGTGCGCGCCTTCCCTCTGCCTACACTAACTCCTAATGGCCGCCGCAACCCTTCCTGCGCATGCGCGAGCTATCTGGGCCGCCGGGGACCTACTGCGAATGCGCTAACTGAAGCGCAATGGCGGCGCCCTGTCCGCCCGGCTCCGGGAGCGCCGGGAGCCCTGAGACGCGCGTGCGGCCTTGGCAACCGGCCGCACGCGTCCCCGGCAACCCCCGAGCCGGGACCTGACCGCCCTCTCCCCTGCCATCGCCGGACGGAGCCGCCATTGGACGCGGCCGCCCCCGCGATCGGCAGTAAGGTGAGGGGGGTGCTGGAGTGCTGGGGAGACCTGGCTACACACTCCCCCTGGTGAAACATCCAACGCCCTCGCTTGGAGAACGACATTACTTGACACAATTTTACACAATGAAAAATTGCATGGTATAACCGGTACACTTAACAGGTCGACTTTACACCTCAGATTACATGGTACATCACACTCAATAATCGAGACCAGCTGAGACCAGTTGTGGGGTGCCCCGAACTGAACATGTGGGGGTACCTCACTTTGGCGTCCGTGAGCCTCCCCCAGAAAAATTTCTTGGAGAGTACACTCTAGAGTGACAGTTACTGGCTCTTCGCTACTTCCTCCCCCTGGTGGAAGGAGTAGCACAACGTCTTTTAAGCAGGCCTTTACCAGGTCATCCGCGGCAGGGATGCGGTAGACCAGGAGGCCAGGACCTTTCCCGCGGTCCACTACCTGGGGAATGGGGCGCTCCTTTTTGGGCTTGAAGGAGGCAGTTTTCCCTGAATCTCTCTCCACACAGTCTTTGTCCCCATATCTTTGCGAGGCTTCCACTGAGAAGCGAGCACTGGACAATGTCTGTTTCACCTGGCAGGGGGTAAAGAGTAGACACCTTACCACTGCGGTAAATCACGGTGGCCAACAGGTCCTCGGGGACGCTGTCAGTTCCCACCTTGGTGGTATCGGGACCTGTCCCAAACTCTTCTGGAACAGTCCACTCATGCGCTGGAAACTCGGGAGCGTTGGATCCCAGTCCTGGGACCACTTGTGTCGGCACGCACGGGCTCACACTCCGCTCAGGAACCGTAGCATTGGCATTCTTCACGGCCACCTCCATCGGAGTCTGTGGGGAACAAGGGGGTTCCTTACCACTCGGCTGGTTGACGATGGGCTTCTCTTCTTCCGGAAGGATCGGCGGTAGACACTGGTCCACTCTCTTCTCTGGACAGCTACCTTCTAATGAGGACACCTCCGCCAGGACGCGATGCAGAGGGGAGCCCTTCGCACTGGCGACCAGACTTAAGGAGCCATCGTGCTCCGCGGTCACCTGGAGGCTCACCCCCAACACCCCTGGGGCAGTCGACTCACCCTTGTCGTCTGTAGGTACTGGTCCCAAGCCTAGGACCGATGGTACCTCTGTAGTAGGTCGGACTAAACATTGTAGGGCACACGGGCCCACAGCAGGGTCCGCAACATCGGGATACACCTCCTCCAGGGCACACGGGCCCACAGCAGACTCTGTATCCCCTGCATCACCACTGGGGTGGTTCGCCTGTAGGCGCATCGCCACCGATGGGACTTTAACCTCTTCCCCGGAAGATATCATGATCGAATCCTCCGCAAGGTAGTCACCAGATTCTTCTGTAATACAGCCAGTGGGTGTTGGTACGAAGCTGGCGTGCTCCGGTACCTCCACTGCGGTCGCGCTCTTCTCCGCCAAGGTTTCACTTGGTTCCTTAGCTGGCTCTGTAGGCTGGGGTACAATAGGCATCAAGAAAATTGCACCGCAGCAATCACATTTAGGTTCCCACGCCAGTGCACCTCTATGACAGTCACAGGTGGGACTAAAGCACTGTACACCCGGTTATCCGCCTACCTCAGTCATCTTGAAGTCTAGCGGTAACTGGGACATGTCGGCTCCCACGTCATAGGCTTCTTGCAAACAGGGGCACATTAGCATAAGGAGATCTATTCCTGGCGCTCGCCAGGGCACATACACATTAGGGTGTATTCCCTGACAGTCTATCTCATCCTCATCCTCAGAGATCAAAGAGTCTATTACTGCATCGACGTAGGGTTGAAGATCACAGTGCTTGCTCCCCCTGGTGAAATCTGAAGGAAGGGCACTTTCTATAAGGGAGTGGTTAGGACCTGTCCCACTCCCCTAACTACCCACAACCCTAAGCCTCTCTAACGCTAACAGCCAACGTACTGCGCAACAAGGTGCCTGCCTGTCAGACCTCACAGCACTGCCCGCTGTGACTCTGACAAGGCAGCACTCCAAACTAGGGGCCGCGTCCCTCTATAGGACCTCCCTAAGCAATTACCCACTAAGCTAGTGGGGAGTTGGGGCCTACCTGGGGTGTGGGTACCTATATGGGTGCAGGAGCTGCACTCGCTCCCCGCACCCTTCCTTCCCTCACAGCTCCCTGACTCCAACTCACTTAACTGATCACTATTTCTGGAGTGACAGGGTCCCTTACTCTAAGGCAGTCCCTGGCAACACTCCTATCATAGGGTAACTCCGAGCTATCATGGACCAAGGGGGTGCTGGCCTAATACAGGGGAGTCCCTTTCTCCTGCACCCTACCTCCTTCCCTTGTCTGCTCCTTGCTCCAACCTTGCTCTGACTTACTACGCAGCTCTCTGCCTGCGAAATGTATCCAATCTATCCAGGGCAGTCCTGCAGTCCTATTGGCTCCTATGAGGCACCTGGTGCCTCCCTCGCTAAGCACTATGGGAATTGTAGTCCCGGGGCACTTACAAGCGTCCCCGGCAACCCCCAAGCCGGGACCTGACCGCCCTCTCCCCTGCCATCGCCGGGCGGAGCCGCCATTGGACGCGGCGGCCCCCGCGATCGGCAGTAATGTGAGGGGGGTGCTGGAGTGCTGGGGAGACCTGGCTACATACTTATTAACTTTAAAATGGTGCACAATAACAAAAAGTTTAGCACTCTAATATATAGGTGCAGGTGCAGATCCTGTATAATAAAATAGGCAATACGATACCATGTTGACGAATATCAAAGGCAGCACTCCAAAGGTTGGTCAAAAAAATATATTGTAATTTAACAAGACATCATTCCAACGTTTCGGTCCACGTGCACATCACCTTGATAAAGATCCCGCACGCGGACCGAAACGTTGGAATGATGTCTTGTTAAATTACAATATATTTTTTGGACCAACCTTTGGAGTGCTGCCTTTGATATTCGTCAACATGGTATCGTATTGCCTATTTTATTATACAGGATCTGCACCCACCCTATTGACTGACCTAACGGAGTGCTCACTGTTCCTTGCTATATATACATATATATATATTATAGCAAGGAACAGTGAGCACTCCGTCAGGTCAGTCAATAGGGTGGGTGCAGATCCTGTATAATAAAATAGGCAATACGATATATATAGGATGCTCAAAGAAAGCCTTACAATACATCGCTCTACTATTCGAAAAGCTTAATCAAGTCCTGACAACACTGAGTTTGCGTGCCTTCCTGTGGCCAGACATTTTAAGCTGCTTAAGCATCGCTTGGCAACTATGCGCTGCATGCCTATTTTCCATGTGCCTCCCCTGCATCGAGGAGGTGACAGGAATAAAATCTTGTTGCAGCAAGAGGCCAGATTAATTTATGAGTTAAGAACTATGGCACCCCTCGGTTTAAATGAAGATCTCAAGCTGGGTTGTTTTTTGTAATTGTTTTATTTGCCCTGCTCTGCTTTTTCTTCCATACCCCCTTGTGTTTTTTCCCGTTTTTCATTAAAAAGGCACTGCCCTGAGGAAGGTCCCACTCTGAGGACCGAAACATTGGCTGCCCTGTGTTGTCTCTTTGTTACCTGGATTTCCCTGGTTACCCTGTGTATATATATATATATATATATATATATATATATATATATTTATGGTGGGTAAAAAAAGTGACAAAAACCCTCCACTGAGTGCTCATTTGCATGTCATTTCCCAGAATCCCTTGCTGCAGTGGAAGCACTGTATGCTGGGCGATAATGGGGAAAGATAGGGTTGCAGACCTGTCTAAAACTCAAAGTTGGCGGGTCGGTGGGGAGAAGCATCGGCAAGGGCGACACTTAGAAAAAATCAGGCCTTTTTCCTGTCTGTGATTGATGCCGGGGGTCTCCGGAGCTGATACCAGCACCGGAGCCCCCCGGCATGCATCCGAGGCAGGAAAAGTGCATGTAAAGCCCACTTCATTACCTTAGCGGCTAACTGCTAAGGCAATGAAGGGGTTAACCCACCGTGCCAGCTTTATTGTGGGTAGCGGGGGTGGGTGAAGGGGGTATTTGGCCCTTGTTGTTTGTTTATGGCTTGCGGGGGGGTTGCGGAAGCACTTAACCCCTTCACGACTGTAGCAGTTAATACCGCTAAGGTCATGAAGGGGTTAAGGCCTCCCGCTACCCACCCACAAGCCCTAAACAACCACCGTTGGGGCTAACACCCCCTTCACACACACCCGCTACCCACAATAAAAAAAAATCACACACAACAGCCCCACACTAAATAAATAAATATATCTAAATAAATAAATAAATATAAATATATAAATATATATATACATATATAAAAACAGAAAAAGAGAGAGAGCGCACGCCCCATAGCATAATACTGCATAAGATTTATTAAAAATGGGGGAAGGGGGTGGGGGGTAGGAATCGCACTCACAAGATTAAAATATATAAAAAGCAGTTTGTGAATTTATCACCACCATCCGGTTCTGGATACTGGAACACGTCTCCGTGGACTCCTTCAGGATCAGCCCTTTGAAAAAGTCGCCCGTCAGGTGACGAAACGTGTCAGGGAACTGATAGCGCGATTACGTCACGACGATGCCGCGCACGCGCAGGAGCCCATACCAAGCGCGGGAATACCCTCGCCGGCCATTGGAAGCGAGAGCTGGAATTTGGAAAATATACAGATAGCGAACGGAGCCCTGTACATCTGGTTCCTGGTGATCGTGTCTGGCAGTCCTGAAGGAGTCCACGGAGACGTGTTCCAGTATCCAGAACCGGATGGTGGTGATAAATTCACAAACTGCTTTTTATATATTTTAATCTTGTGAGTGCGATTCCTACCCCCCTACCCCCCACCCCCTTCCCCCATTTTTAATAAATCTTATGCAGTATTATGCTATGGGGCGTGCGCTCTCTCTCTTTTTCTGTTTTTAGATATCTGTGGAGTTGGTTTACCCCGTGTGAGAGCAGCCCAAGACCCCTTTATCTACATTGAATACCTATCATTATGGACTAATTATTGAAGGACTGGTTGGACTTTTTTATTTATTTTTTCTGTTTCTTTTTTCAGCACGTTTATGCACTGTTATTATATTGATGTTGGTAGTGTTTAAATAGAATTCAATAGGTTACACTATTTAAAGATATATACACTTTTTATAATTCCTACACTTTACACGAATCATCTTTTGATGTAACTATAGTTTTATTATTTTATTATTTATCACAGTACTGTTTTTTGGCGCTACAATTTTTTGTTTTTATATATATATATATATATATATATATATATATATATATATAGAGAGAGAGAGAGAGGAGAGAGCGCACGCCCCATAGTATAAAACTGTATATTTAATGATCGGAAGGGGGGGGGGGGGGGGAAAATACACTCACAAGGGTACAAGTAATAAAAGCGTTTCGTGATAATATCACCACCATCCGGTATCTTTACTACGATCAAACGTCCATCAGTCTCTTAGAGGTGAGGAATTGTGATCATCAGGATGTAGGGCGTGAAGAAAATATCCACAAAGTCGTGCTGGAATCCCAGAAAATGTCCTTGCTGGATGGCCTCCGTGATGTTGAACGCACGAACCGGCCTGTTCCTGCGCACACGTGATGACGTAATGTCCGTACGTTTGCGTGATGACGCTCCCTGACGCGTTTCGTCACACACGGGCTACTTTGTCAAAGGGTACTGGAGAGGGGGTGGACGCATGGGTATATATACACAAATGGTTGCGTGGCAACCCCTTAAACCAGCTGGATGGGACACTCACACTAATAAGAAGTTGATATATTAATTGGTATCACAATGGTAACTAAGAATTGGGGTTAATGAGATAAAACGGACCATATCATAAGTCTTGGAGGAACTGTATAACAAGAAGTCCTAAAGCGAATAAATTAACAAATAACTCTGAGGATTATATACCGCACAGGTACTATCATATAAAATTAATTATCCTTCTATAAAAATATAAAATGATGCAATAATGAATCACAATGAAATAGCACATATATCAAATGGAGTGAATAATATTACTACTAAACTGTACAGTACCTATGGAAGAGATTCTATCAAGGGATAATTACAGTCAACATCTTATAATTGTATATGGATAAACACAGACATATAATATTTAAATAAAAAACTATAAACATCCCCAAATACAATACCTACAAATCTGATGAAAAAACAACAAGAAAATGAATTCAAGCTAACTATGAATTATATGAACAAATACCATAAATCATACCCAATGGTCATACCTAAAATATATGACTTACTAAAAATTATTAAAAAATATATATGACAAACATTACTGTGATAGTGTATAAATGACTCAATGTGGGTATACTAAATTGAACCTAACAAACAGTGAACTAAAACATGTGAACTACATATACCTCAATAACTAATGAAACTTAATATAATAATGTGTGGGGCAAATATAATATGGGCTCAGTGCAATGGACATGTATGTAATGTGCAAATAGCATACACAGAATGTGTATATTACAGTAAGTGAATATAGATAAATCTTATTATATAAAATTGTATGTATTGTACAAACCAAGGTGATGTTTGATCATAATTGTACTGAATCAAAGTGCATCTAAAACCATATGTGAAATACAAGATGATAATGAATGTAAATGATTATTTATGGGATAGGATGCCAGCTCCCAAGACACTAGAAAAGAACATATAGGGGAGAGACTCCGACAAGAAGATGACGGATGACCAGCAGAGGAGACTCAGAAACAAGGAGGGTATGCCCATCCGAAGATTTCAGACCAGCGTACTCACATCCAAACATTCATTCAGTCCACCAGGGACCAAAGTGCCCAACTGGTGGATCCAGAATGTTTCCCGCCTACAGAGGGTCTTCAATCGATCGCCCCCCAAAGCACAAGGAGAAATGCTCTCAAGTCCCATGAGAGTCATGGGCCTGGGATCCTGATTATGTCTTTATTTGAAATGTCGTGAGACACTGTGTGTGTTTAATCCTTTTATAACATTTCTCCTGTGCTCCAGGAAGCGAGTGCCCAGAGACCTGGTGGTGCGACCAACATATTGTTGGCCGCAACCACATTGAATGAGGTAAATAATGTATGTACTTAAACAGTTAATGGAACTAGTGATATGATGTGTGGTCCATCTGGTGGCTGAAAGGAATTGGGATTTATTAAGAATGTGTCTGCATGTGATACACCGACTACGTCCACATTTGTGATTCCCTACAGGACCCTTGCAAACAGGAAGAGTGGATGAATGGCCTGTTCTAAGTTTGGTGGGGCCCAGAATATTTTTGATATTTCTGGCCTTCCTGTAAACTATAGAGGCTTTCTCTGGTAGGATAGACCCCAGATGGGGATCACACTTAAGGATGCCCCAATGATTGTTGAGAATTTTATAAATGGATCTAAAGGACTGATTATATGTCGTGACAAACCTAACAGTAGATGAATCTGTCTTGATTGATTCTCTCAGGGCACCATAGCTAGTACATGTGTTTTTTTTAGATGCATTTTTTGTATTATTTAATAATTCTAACCTATCCAGAGAAACTAACTTACTGAGGGAGTCGGAAACTAGATCGGGATCATAGCCTTTGGACAAGAATTTTTCCCCAAGTATATCAGACTAGCTCAAAAAACCAATATCTCTGGTACAGTTTCTACGCAGTCTATGAAACTGGCCCAGAGGAATATTGTCGAGCCACCGTTTGTGGTGATTGCTGGACGCATGGACATAGCTGTTAACAGATACAGACTTGAAATGTGTGGTTGTGATAATATTCAAGTCTGAATCTGATGTAAGGACCAAATCAAGAAATATAGTGGACACAGCATCAATTGCAAATGTGAATTTCAGTCCAAATGAATTATCGCTGAAGGAACACAAAATACTATATATATATATATATATATATATATATATATATATATATATATATATATATATATTACCCCAACAACCCCTATACCCCCCTAACATACACATATATGCACATCAATGATACTATAGGCCGGCGGGGGCCCTCGGGTGTTACCCGCAGGCCTGCAGTACCAATTATGTGCCCCCCCCCCAAATGAATGTACAAACACATACATACTTATAAATAAATAACCCCCCCCCCCTAACTCATACAGTATAGTAATGGGCACAATTACTATTATCCACAAATGGATAATAGTGAATGTGCCCATTTTAAATACATAAAGAACAATCAATATATTAAATACATATAGCACTCACCCATGTCCAGCTGCCACGATGAAGGCCATCCTCATCTTCATCCTGTTCATGCTCCCTCTGCTGCTGCAAAAAAAAACACACAAGAATGAAAACATCCAATGTAATGTCCCCTAACCCCTTAATCACCATAGCGGTTAGTAACCGCTACAGTCATTAAGGGGTTAACCCACCCTCACCCTCCACTCGGGAGGCCTACATACCCTCCCACACTAACCCCCCACCCCATGAGGCCTAACCACCCTCACCCACTACCCACAAGGGAGGGCTACCCACATACCCTTGGGGCCAATACCCCCTCCCCCCACCCCCAGTACCCACAATAAAAACAATACACTGCCCCACAATAAGCATCATTCTATTTATTAAATACATTACCCACCCCCTGTGCCCCCCATAAATACATGATTTATCCTTTTACATACAGGGTTCATACTCCAGACCCAAGCGAGTCCCCGGCGGGCTGGCGGGTCACCTGACAGACCTACAGGGTACCAGCAACTTGTTTCACACAGGTTCTGGAGGCCTGTTGGTGGGTCCCGCCAAGCACCATGGCCCCCAGGTGGTCTCCTTGGGTCACCGTGGGCCACAATTGGGTCCCCACGGTAGGCCCGCGGATGTCTGGGAGCCCCGGGTGTCTGTGGGGCCTCGGGTGGTTCTCACAGGGGTCTGGGGAACTCACGAATGCTCACTACGGGTCCACGGTGCCCCCACAGATGTGGGACCACCGCTTCATCCCCGCCGGTGTCACCCGTGGAACCACCAGCCTGATACCCGTGAGATACCAGAGGATTCCGCAGGTGGTCTCCAGAGGTCTCACGCAGAACCAAGGAACCAACCCTGAATGTAAAAAAATTAAACCTGGCCTATACATTCAATACATCCCCCCTCCCCCAACACCTACAGTACAATAATGTGCAAAATAACTATTATCCAGATAGGAATAATAGATTATTTGCCCATTATTAAACACATTAACTAGCATATTAAAATAAATAAAGTACTACTGACCTCATCAATAAGAAGCCCCCGTCGCCAGCAACATCCTTGTCTTTCGTTGCCCACAAAATACATAGCCAATACATAGCCAATACATTGCCATTACATTCAGATATCAATTAACCCCTTAAACACCTTATCGGATAATAACCGCATAGGTAATTAAGGGGTTAAGCCACACTGGCCCGATACGCATCCTTCACCCATTCATTTGTACAGTGGCTTCATCATGCAACTATATATATATCTATCTATATATATATATATATATATATAGATAGATATATATATATATATATCTATCTATATATATATATAGATAGATATATATATATATATATATATAGATAGATATATATATATATATATACATACAGTTAGGTCCGGAAATAATTGGACACTGATACAGTACAAGTTTTGTTATTTCGGCTGTGTACCAAAATAAAGGGTTTAGGAATTACATCTCTTTAATATGTAGCCCCCTCTTTTTCAAGGGACCAAAAGTAATTGGACAATTGACTCAAAAGCTGTTTCATGGACAGGTGTGGGCTATTCCTTCGTTATTTCATCATCAATTAAGCAGGTAAAAGGTCTGTAGTGGATTTCAGGTTCGGCATTCGCATTTGGAAGCTGTTGCTTTGAACCCACAACATGCGGTCAAAGGGGCTCTCAATGCAAGTGAAACAGGGCATCCTTAGACTACAAAAAAAAAGAAAATCCATCAGAGAGATAGCAGGAACATTAGGAGTGGCCAAATCAACAGTTTAGTACTTTATGAGAAAAAAAGAACGCACTGGTGAGCTCTGCAACACAAAAAGGCCTGGACGTCCATGGAAGACAACAGTGGTGGATGATCGTAGGATCCTTTCCGTGGTAAAGAAAAACCCCTTCACAGCATCCAGCCAAGTGAAGAACACTCTCTAGGAGGTAGGCATATCATTATCCAAGCTACCATAAAGAGAAGACTTCACGGGAGCAAATACAGAGGTTCACCACAAGGTGCAAACCATTCATAATCCTCAAGAATAGAAAGGCCAGATTAGACTTTGCCAAACAATATCTAAAAAAAGCCAGCCCAGTTCTGGAACAGCATTTTTGGACAGATGAAACTAAGATCAACCTGTATCAGAATGATGGGAAGAAAAAAATATGGACAAGGCTTGGAACGGCTCATGATCCGAAGCATACCACATCATCTGTAAAACACGGTGGAGGCAGTGTGATGGCATGGGCATGCATGGCTTACAATGGCATTGGGTTACTAGTGTTTATTGATGATGTGACAGAAGACAGAAGCAGCAGGATGAATTCTGACATGTATAGAGATATATTGTCTGCTCAGATTCAGCCAAATTCAGCAAAGTTGATTGGACAGCGCTTCACTTTATAGGTGGACAATGACCGAAAACATACTGCGAAAGCAACCGAGGAGTTTTTTAAGGCAAAGAAGTGTAATATTCTGCAATGGCCGAGTCAATCACCTGATTTCAATCCGATCGAGCATGCATTTCACTTGCTAAAGACAAAACTTAAGGCAGAAAGACCCACGAACAAACAACAACTGAAGACAGCTGCAGTAAAGGCCTGGCAAAGCATCACAAAGGAGGAAACCCAGCGTTTGGTGATGTCCATGCGTTCCAGACTTCAAGCAGTCATTGCCTGCAAAGGATTCTCGACAAAGTATTAAAAATTAACATTTTATTTATGATTTTGTTAATTTGTCCAATTACATTTGAGCCCCTGAAATAAAGGGACTGTGTATGAAAATGGTTGCAATTCCTAAACGTTTCATACTATATTTTTGTTCAACCCCTTGAATTAAAGCAGAAAGTCTGCACTTCTATTGAATCTTGGTTATTTCATTTCAAATCCATTGTGGTGGTGTACAAAGCCAAAATTATCAAAATTGTGTTAGTTTCCAATCATTTACGGACCTAACTGTACATATACACACATGATGAACCAATATACAAATAAATGTAGAAGGGTTATCAAAAACATGCTGTACTACAAATACCACTTCTCCATACAGACACAATACAATAAAATCAATTTCTTTTAATAATCCAATCTGATCTTCCAATCAACATCCTCAAAAATGCCAATCAAAAGCCACAAATGCCACTGAAAACGTTGCATTTACATTGTATATATGATGCATATAATCTATGCACCATATACATTCTGCAAATGAATGTTAACAATAACATATTCCAAACAAAATACCAATACATCCAAACAAGTATACTATTTAAACCAATCCAGTAACCACAAATCAATTAGCATTCATTAATTAAATCCCTAAACAATTTACATTCCATCCCTAACAATTAAACAATTAACTAATTCAATCGTTGAACAGAACAAGTTATCCTCTGAAAAAATATAAGTACCAACAAGAATACAATATACAAAAGCAAGCCTCACCCTGACCTAAAGTACACAATACAATAGCAAAAATTACATCTATCTAATTTTAAAATACATGACACACACATTTATGCATAGCAGCATAGCCAAAATAATTTAAAACACAGCAAATTAAGCTTTTAAAACAATATAATTTCTTACCCTGTATGTATATATCGATCTAGACATACATACATACATACAGTGGCAAGAAATTATATACCAAAAATAAATTAATAAACATGTAAAAAAGCTTAAAAAAAAAGAACAAGTTAAATAAAATACATTTCTTTAGTTCACTTACCATTACTTGACCCACTCACCGACTCAAGTTGAACAGCTTACTCTCGAAACAATCCACCACGCACAGGAACCCATAAAATAAAAAAACATAAAATAATAAACATTAAAATAAAAATCCAAAACAATCCACGGGTCTTCTATTTGTAATCCATCTTCATCTGTATTCTTCTTTCTTCTATCTGCAGCTCTCTTCCGGGGTCTTCATGTCTTCTATGGCCACGCCCTGGCCTTCTTCTTCTGTAGGAGGTCATTCCTCCTCGGTGTCCGCCTTCAAAATGAGACGACATAGGCTTTTAAAGGCCTATGACGTCACATTTTCGTCATGGTTCCCACGGGCCTGATTGGCCCGTGAAAACCATGTGTTTTGGCCTCGGAAAAAAAAATGATGACGTCACTTAAAGGCAATGAAAACACAGCCAATCAGATTGGCTTTGCTTCAATTTCCTTTAAGATGACGTCATTAAAAGAAACATGGCTGGCCTCACATGGTAAGGTAGCCAATCAGAGCGTGGGAAGTCTATCCCTACTCTGATTGGCTCTAGTACCATGTGACAGGCTTTCAATGATGTCACATCCGCTGTCCCCCCAAGCCTCTGTCACATGGTATACTAGAGCCAATCAGAGTTGGGATGGAGTTCCCACGCTCTGATTGGCTACCGTACCATGTGAGGCCGGCCATGTTTCTTTTAATGACGTCATCTTAAAGGCAATTGAAGCAAAGCCATCCTGATTGGCTGTGCTTTCAATTGCCTTTAAGTGACGTCATCATTTTTTTTTTCTCGGCCAAAACACATTGTTTTCACTGGCCAATCAGGCCCGTGGGAACTATGACGAAAATGTGACGTCATAGGCCTTTAAAAGCCTATGTCGTCTCATTTTGAATACAGATGAAGATGGATTACAAATGGAAGACCCGTGGATTGTTTTGGATTTTTATTTTAGAGTTTATTATTTTATGGTTTTTTATTTTATGGGTTCCTGTGCGTGGTGGATTGGTTCGAGAGTAAGCTGTTCAACGGGAGTCGGTGAGTGGGTCAAGTAATGGTAAATGAACTAAAGAAATGTATTTTATTTAACTTGTTCTTTTTTTAAAGCTTTTTTACATGTGTATTTATTTATTTTTGGTATATCATTTCTTGCTACTGTATGTATGTATGTATGTATGTATGTATGTATGTATGTCTAGATCGATATATACATACAGGGTAAGAAATGAGGTTGTTTTAAAAGCTTGATTTGCTGTGTTTTAAATTATTTTGGCTATGCTGCTATGCATAAATGTGTGTCATGTATTTTAAAATTAGATAGATGTAATTTTTGGTATTGTATGGTGTACTTTAGGTCAGGGTGAAGCTTGCTTTTGTATATTGTATTCTTGTTGGTACTTATATTTTTTCAGAGGATAACTTGTTCTGTTCAACGATTGAATTAGTTAATTGTTTAATTGTTAGGGATGGAATGTAAATAGTTTAGGGATTTAATTAATGAATGCTAATTGATTTGTGGTTACTGGATTGGTTTAAATAGTATACTTGTTTGGATGTATTGGTATTTTGTTTGGAATATGTTATTGTTAACATTCATTTGCAGAATGTATATGGTGCATAGATTGTATGCATCATGTATACAATGTAAATGCAATGTTTTCAGTGGCATTTGTGGCTTTTGATTGGAAGATCAGATTGGATTATTAAAGGAAATATATTTTATTGTATTGTGTCTGTATGGAGAAGTGGTATTTGTAGTACAGCATGTTTTTGATAACCCTTCTACATTTATTTGTATATTGGTTCATCATGTGTGTGTGTGTGTGTATATATATATATATATATATATATATATATATATATATATATATATATATATATATATATATATATATATATATATATATATATTACTGAGTTAAGTTATGGTGAGTAAAAAAAGTGACAAAAACCCTCCACAGGAAAGCAAATATGCAAATGAGCATACAGCTATATTTGCATATATATATATATATAGATAGATAGATAGATAGATAGATAGATAGATAGATAGATAGATAGTCAATGAAAAAATAGTTTGCACTCACGGTTTCTCAAATGAAGGCAGATGCTCGTCCCATATAGAAACATGAACAGGGTAACCAGGGAAATCCATGTAACAAAGAGACAGCACACCGCAATATAATGAATAAATAAAGTGTATTAACAACACAGGGCAGCCAATGTTTCGGTCCTCAAAGTGGCACTGCCCTGAGGAAGGTCCCACTCTGAGGACCGAAACGTTGGCTGCCCTGTTGTTAATACACTTTATTTACTTCATTATATTGCGGTGTGCTGTCTCTTTGTTACCTGGATTTCCCTGGTTACCCTGTATGTATGTATGTATGTATGTATATATATATATAGTTGCATGATGAAACCACTGTACAAATGAATGGGTGAAGGGTGGGTATCGGGCCAGTGTGGCTTAACCCCTTAATTACCTTTGCGGTCAATATCTGATAAGGTGTTTAAGGGGTTAATTGATATCTGAATGTAATTGCAATGTATTGGCTATGTATTTTGTGGGCAACGAAAGACAAGGATGTTGCTGGTGACGGGGGCTTCTTATTGATGAGGTCAGTAGTACTTTATGTATTTTAATATGCTAGTTAATGTGTTTAATAATGGGCAAATAATCTATTATTCCTATCTGGATAATAGTTATTTTGCACATTATTGTACTGTAGGTGTTGGGAGAGGGGGGGATGTATTGAATGTATAGGCCAGGTTTATTTTTTTACATTCAGGGTTGGTTCCTTGGTTCTGCGTGAGACCTCTGGAGACCACCTGCGGTATCCTAGGAGATTTCAACTTCAATTGGCTTGACCCTAAAAACCACAAAATCCAGATACAACTCAAGTCACTTAACCTATCACAACTCATTTCCCAACCCACACGGATAAACCTGAAATCGCATAACCATTCCTTGCTAGACTGGATTCTCTCCTCAAACCCCAGCAGAATCCAATCCTCTGGCATCCTTACTGATATTTTCAGTGACCATGCAATAGTGTACTGTGTAAGGAAAATTAAACCACCCCATTCAAGCCCTAAAGTTCTCCTCACTAGAACATTTAAAAACTTTAACCCACAACAGTTTCTGGATGACCTTACCAACTGCCCATGGCACAGAATCGATTTAATTCCCGACCCCGATTCTGTGCTCGACTATTTCCAATCCGAGTTCTTAAAACTCTGCGATACCCATGCACCACTACGCAAAATAAGGGTACGGGGGGCCCACCTTCCATGGGTTACACCTGACCTTATAGCACTCTACCAGATCAGGGATGCCTTGTAGAAAAGCTACAAAGTAACTGGCACTACCAAGGATCTCAATCACTACAGATGCATGAGGAACATGTGCACAAGGCAAACAAGGCATGCAAAAGCACAATATTACTCTGACAATCTCCACCAAAATACATCAAACCCAGGTAACTTCTGGAAGGTTATCAACAATATATTCCAGCCTCCTAACCATCAACAACCAAGTAATATCACTAAGGGGGATATTACTCTGACAAACCCCACTGACATTGCAAATGCATTCAATGATTACTTTGTGGGGTGTGCCACTAACTTATTAGCGAAACGCAGCACAAACCCCAAACATGAATCTCATCCTGGGAGTATCCCTACAGTCCCACCCCCTCCCAACACTGCCCACAATTTTCAATTTAGTCCAGTATCTGAAGAGGAGATTACACAAGCTCTCCTCAAACTAAAACTAAGCAGCCAATGTGGACCCGATTTACTACAATCTAGGTTCCTACGACTTGGTGCCCCAGCCATTGCCAAACCAATTGCGTCCATAGTCAACTCTATCCTGTCTGCAGGCTATATCCCTAAGACCTGGAAAACTGCCAGAGTTGTCCCAAACTTCAAAAGTGGGGACAAAAACACTGTATCAAACTACAGGCCAATCTCACTTCTCCCAATTCTATCCAAAGTAATGGAAAAATGTGTCCACTCCCAATTAAGCGATTTCTACACCAAGACAAATTTCCCTAGCCAATTCCAGTCTGGGTTTCGTCCCAAACACTCCACCGTAACTATCCTGCTAAAAGTTTGCAATGAAATCCAGTGTGGAATGGAACGGGGACAACTCACTGGTGCAGTATTCCTAGATTTTGCAAAGGCTTTTGACACAGTTGATCATGCTATCCTGCTTAACAAACTCCAGAGCTCTGGAATAGGGAAACATGCTTTAAACTGGTTTCCTTCCTACCTATCAGGAAGATCCCAACATGTGTCCATCTCAGGCTTGAACTCCAACCCCCTGGATATCACCTGTGGTGTCCCGCAAGGCTCTGTTCTGGGGCCCCTACTCTTCTCAGTGTTCATTAATGATCTTCCCACAGCTTGTAAGGAAGCCTCAATACACATGTATGCCGATGACACAATCCTATATGCACACAGCCATAGCCTCTCTGACCTAAAACACATACTTCAGTCTGACTTTGAAACTCGAAAACTGGATTTCCCAAAACAAACTGTTTTTAAACACTGACAAGACTGTAACAATGGTATTTGGGACCAAGACTAAATTTGTAAAGCTTCCAGTGACTGAGCTCCTGATTAGAACCAACGCTAACACCACCCTAACACCTGTCACTAGTTTTAAATACCTGGGCTTATGGTTTGACTCCCACTTAACATTCAGGATGCACATTGATACCCTGACAACCAAGACCTATGCCAAACTAGGGGTACTTTACAGGAACAAATCCTCCCTAAGTCTCCTGGTCAGAAAGCGTATCGCACAGCAGATGCTAATGCCAATTATTGACTATGGAGACATAGTATACGTATGGCTCAGCTCCTCAAACCCACCTTAGCAAACTTGAAACCCTCTACAATTCAATTTGTTGTTTTGTTCTCCAATGCAACTACAACACACATCACTGCGAAATGCTCAAAGAACTAGATTGGTCATCACTAGAGTCTAGGCGCAAAGTTCACCTTTCCTGTCTCACCCTCAAATACTTTCTGGGCAAGCTACCCAGCTACCTGAACAAGCTCCTCACCCCTACCACATACAGCACCTATCACCTGAGATCAGACTCCAAAAGACTGTTCATGGTCCCAAGGCTCAACAAAGTATCCGGACGTTCCTCCTTCTCCTTCCGTGCACCCCAAAACTGGAACAACCTACCAGAGACTCTCATATCCACCGCCAGCTTAAGTTCTTTCAAATCTAAGGCTGTCTCACACTTTAATCTGGTCTGTAACTGTTTCATACGCTCATAATATATATTTAACTGTGCACGCAATGTCTTGTATATAATGTATACTTTGTTCATTTATGTAACTGTACTTGTAACCATGTATTATTTGTTTTACTCTGTGCCCAGGACATACTTGAAAACGAGAGGTAACTCTCAATGTATTACTTCCTGGTAAAATATTTTATAAATAAATAAATCATCGGGTATCTCTTGGGTATCAGGCTGGTGGTTCCAAGGGAGATACCTGCGGGGATGAAGTGGGGGTCCCACATCTGTGGGGGTACCGCAGACCCGTAGTCTGCGGGGAAGAACCGGTGGTCCCACATGCGTGGGGGCACCGCAGACCCGTAGGTGCGGGGATGAACCGGTGTTCCCACATCCGTGGGGGCACCGCGGACCCGTAGTGAGCACTTGTGAGTTCCCCAGAACCCTGTGAGAACCACCCGAGGCTCCGCAGACACCTGTGGGTCTGACCCGGGGCTCCCAGACATCCGCGGGCCTACCGTGGGGACACAATTATGGCCCACGGAGACCCAAGGAGACCACCTGGGGGCCATGGCGCTTGGCAGGACCCACCAACAGGCCTCCAGAACCTGTGTGAAACAAGTTGCTGGTACCCTGTAGGTCTTTCAGGTGACCCGCCAGCCCGCCGGGGACTCGCGTGGGGCTGGGGTATGAACCCTGTATGTAAAAGCTTAAATCATGTATTTATGGGGGGCACAGAGGGTGGGTAATGTATTTAATAAATAGAATGATGCTTATTGTGGGGAAGTGTATTGTTTTTATTGTGGGTAATGGGGTGGGGGGAGGAGGTATTAGCCCCAAGGGTATGTGGGTAGGCCTCCCTTGTGGGTAGTGGGTGAGGGTGGTTAAGCCTCACGGGGTGGGGGGTTAGTGGGGGAGGATATGTAGGTGCCCCGAGTGGTGGGTGAGGGTGGGTTAACCCCTTAATGACTGTAGCGGTTAATAACCGCTATGGTGATTAAGGGGTTAAGGGACATTCCATTGGATGTTTTTATTCTTGTGTATGTTTTGCAGCAGTGGAGGGGCCATGGCCAGGATGAAGATGAGGATGGCCTTCATCGTGGCAGCCGGACATGGGTGAGTGCTATATGTATTTAATGTATTGATTGGTGTTTATGTATTTTAAATACACAGGGTGTGTATGTTGTTTATTGAAATGTTTATTGGGGGCAAATGTCCCCAATAAACATGCTATTCTGCCTTAACCCCTTCATTGCCTTAGCAGTTATCCGCTATGGTAATGAAGCAGCATTTATGTATTTTAATAATATTGTGCGGAAGCAGAGGGGCTCCTGAGATGAGACCCCCTGCTTCCCGAGTTACAGGCCCCGGTTTGGGGCATCGGTTACAGTGTCACTGCCATATTTATAGCGGGCACTGCGCGAATGGGGTGCTATAAAAATGGCGGCGGTACTGCCACCCGATGACACATAACGGGGCCTGTAACTCGGGAAGCTGGGGGTCCCTGGTCCACAAAGCAATTGAGATCTGGGTCAGTCATCAAAACACCCCAGTGAGTCTGTAGTGTATTACGTAACACAGACCACTGTTTATTATGGGTGCCAATAAACCTGATTTGTTTATTGGTAGATGTTTTAATTTTTGGCTTTAGGAGAGAGTCTCTAGATGCTCTGAGACCCCCCTGAAAGCCTCTCTCAACACACCGATGGCTATAACCCCGTTGATAAAATCTGTTTTGCATCTCTCCTGCTCTCTCTAGAAAAACTGACTCAGCAGATACATTACGTTTCAAACGTAGGAATTCACTAGTTGGAATACCTTTTATCTGATGTCCTGGATGGAAACTTGTGGCATGGAGTATAGCGTTGGTTGCCATCCCCTTACGAAAAATATCCGTAAGGAGACAGCCATCAGGCCCAACACTAATGTATAGATCCAGGAATTCAACCCTTTTAGAGCTGCAACTAAAAGTCAGTTTGATGTTCAGATCGTTGTGGTTGAGGACATCGACGAACTCCGCAAAGCCCGTGGCAGATCCCTGCCAGAGAATGAGGATATCATCGATGTACCTCAACTACAACGATACACACTGTGTATAATGAAGATTAGCTTCAGAAAACACAACCTCTCTTTCCCACCACCCCAGGTAAAGATTGGCATAGGAGGGTGCACAAGTTGCACCCATCGCAGTTCCTCTTTTCTGTAAATAATATTTATTTTTGAAAATGAAATAATTATGTGTAAGAATAAATTTTAACAAATTCAAAATAAGATGTGTGAGTTCAGTGGAGACGTTTTGCATAGAGAGATAGAATTTCGTGGCTCGCAATCCATCATTATGGTTGATGCAGGTATAAAGGGATTCCACATTACAGGTCACGATGATAGTCTCCTCGTCGACCGTGATGTGGTCCAAGCGAGACAACACATCCATCGTATCTCTTATATACGATGGCAATGTCTCCACTGAAAAATGCAAAAAGGAATCAATAAATCTGCAAATGGGTTCGCACATCCCCCCTATGCCAGAAACAATTGGTCTCCCTGGGGGGTGGGAGAGGTTCTTATGTACCTTGGGCAACATGTAAAACGTAGGTACCCTGGGAAATCTTGACGTTAGAGCTTGGTTGTTACACTGAGTGAAGACCTCGTCCAAGACCGCTGACCGCACAATAAGGTCAAGTTCGGCCTTGAAGCGGGTAGTAGGGTCACCGGTAAGCTCAGTGTAACAGTTGCTATTTTTTAGTTGTTTCATAGCTTCTCGCTCATACATTACCTTGGGCTAGATGACGACGTTTCCACCCTTGTCACTGGGTTTGATGACCACCTCTTTCAGGTCCTGAAGTTCTCTAATCACCATCACTTCTGCCCGTGTCAGGTTAGTATCGCCCATCCGTACATTAATTTTCTTGAAATCTTCGGTCACCAATTTAGAAAGCACTTCAACTTGCGGACAAGTTTGCCAGGGTGGGCAGAAAACTGATAGTGGTTTTAATTGAGAGAGAATGTCTCTCTCTTCTATCTGCCGTACTCCCTGGTCATCCAGAAGAGATTCTAAATCTCGTAAGGCATCTGTCTCCTGTGTTTTCCAATGAGTATAGTCAAGACTAGAATCTCCAGAGTAGAAATCTTTGAAAAATGTTTAAACAAAAGTAATTTCCTGCAAAATAAATTAAGGTCCTTTATCCATTCAAAGTGGTCCATGCAGGAGGTTAGGAAGACGAACAATCCGCATTGCAAGACATTAGATTGGGGTTCAGTTAGAATCACACTAGAGAGATTTACAATCGCTAATTCACTCTCAGAATCCAGATTACTTCCACTCATTCTATTATTGGCCCTATAGCACCAGTGACATATTTATTGAATATATATATTACTGTCAGTTTATTGGTAACCTTCATTGTGCAGTCTTGTGAATGCGGGGTCTGTTCTCTCTCAATTTTCATATATACTGCCTAGGCAGTTTCTTAGATCCCAGCTCTCTTGGCGATTAGAGAACTTCAGGACCTGAAAGAGGTGATCATCAAACCCAGTGACAAGGGTGGAAATGTCATCATCTGGCCCAAGGTGATGTATGAGCGAGAAGCTATGAAATAACTAAAAAATAGCAACTGTTACACTGAGCTTACCTGTGACCCTACTATCCGCTTCAAGGCCGAACCAAGCAAAGAAGTTCATAGTGCTTCACAATGCAATAAAAATGTGGAAGCAAGCTCAGAGAAAGCAAAGCATGCAGATAAATTCCCTGAGAAGTGACTTGCAAGACGCACTGAAAAAACAGGGATCTCTCGGGGATGAGATGAAAGTTCTACAAGGACAAGTATTGACCCTGACTAAGCGTCAGTATCCCACAGCCTCAAAAACCCATGAAGACAAGGGTACAGTGAGAGATGGGAATACCGCTCGTCTGAAGACAAGGCTGCAAAATGTGAACCACCTAAACAACCACTAGCAAAATCTTCAGCCACCCAACAGGCAATAAAAGAAGGTACATGTGCTGAATCAAAACCAGAAGAATCCTTAGCTGATGAAGCTGAAAAGATGGGACATTCTCTGGAAGTGGGTGTGGAATTACAACTTAATCCCAAAGAGGCTGAACTAGCAACCCCATTGAGTGGGAAAAAGGCAGAGAGACAGCTTCAAGAGCAGAAAACTCAAAGGGCTGTTTTTAAATGCTCTGCAACTGCTGCCATACAGTCTGCCTACAATAAGACAAGCACCCGACGCGAGGGAAATCTCATGACCGTGCACATAGCAAAAAGACTATACTTAGAAAAAGTCCTCCTTGAGCGACTGAGGAGTGCTGATCTCAAGCACCTTCAGGAGGAGACATGAATAAACTGGAGAAAGGGCTCCAATCCCAGCGGGACTGAGGGTTCTCTTCCTCCATCCACTCTCATTCAAGTCACAGAGATATCTAGAATGAGAGTGGAAGGATGGGCTTTGGCCGTGGCAAACCCGAGCTTCCCAAACAGGGGAGGTATGTAACAGGGGAGTTATCCCTGTTCAGGTAATGTGCCTCTAATCCAGCAGTGTGATGGTTAACTGCTGGTAGTCAATTAACAAACACCACCTGCCTGATTAGATTGTTTAAAATAGCCTGTCTTTTGAGACAGGAAGGAAGATTGTCCCTTACTCTCACAACTTGTGAGACTGACATGGGGACAGGCATCTTGAGTCTTCCAGAAGAGGCTGCTTGCAAGACAGAGGGGAAACTTCTAAACCTGAATGCTGACAAACCCTGAAGAAAAGGTAGCAACCAGGAACAGAGAAGATTTTCCCTCCAAACCACAAGGAACATATAAGACTTTCATTTATAAGACTTTTTATATCTGCTCATTTCATGATATAAGTTTGGGGCTGGGAGACATGCTTATCTAAAGGGAGTTGTGGACTGCATAGTATTTCCCTAGAAATACTCCCAAGTGAATAGAAGCTTTGTTTACCCCTTGTTTGGATGATTTCGTGATGTTAACGAAACAGGCGCAATAAAAGCCTTATTTAATTTCACCATAACCAGTCTCCCTTGCATACCTCTGTGAGCGTCCGCCTACAAAAGGTTTTTATAAATGCATGAATTGCTCTGCGTGCAGGTTTATGCAACAGACGGAGGTGTTTACTGATCACTCTGGAGACCGTACATTTAAAATAAAGGATTTCCTTGGCTGCAAAACCAAGGGAGTCCTTTATTGCATTACCTGTCCATGTGGCATCCCATACATCGGGATGACCACATGTGAGTTCAGGTTTCGAGTCCTCGAGCATACAAGAAATATTAAGAACGCAACGAGAGACTTGAAAGGGTTTAAAAAGATCACCTCAGTGGCTAGACACTTCCTTCTGGTGCATGGATCAGATTACACCCTCCTGAGGGCCTTTGCAATAGAAAAGGTTACTTTGGGAATTCGGGGTGGAGACTTGGGGAAGGCCTTATTGCGCAGGGAGTCCAGGTGGATAGTCCAGATGGACTCTATGATCCCGCGGGGTCTCAATGACTACCTGGGCTTTTTTGTAGTCTTCCTAAATGGCTCTCTGTTTTTGGGCTTTTGTATATAGATGTATATTCTTTTACATTTTAAAATAATATCATAAGAATATTCAACACACCCTTCCCTCTCTCTCTTTTTTACTTTTAGAATCCTGGATATGGCTATCCTCTGATGGATTCTGGAGTCATCATGGATTATATCTGTCCCATTCCATCTAGGACTTAATACCAGGAGAAAGGAACATCTTTCAGAATCAACGTGAACTTATACTTGGAACTATCTAAGGAACCATCTCGGATATCGTGACAGTGATATTAGGGACAAATAAACTAATCCATATATACTATAGTTTTTGTGATTATCCATATGTCATAATGGGTGGATACTGGATAGTTGCTAAATAGCTTATAATGATATTCTATATGTGTTTACCCCATTTGAATTGTATCTGTAAGATTCAACATAGTTCCTCACATTAATCTTGCTAATTTCTACCATTCAGCCCCTGCTTAACAGCATATGCTTTACAGTATGTATTGTCAATATAATTACTATAGGTTAACATGTCCTGCCACATATGGAATATATTCTTTATTATCATATGTATATACATTTTTCTCTTTGTGCCTGATGTCATGTTGGCCTTCATAGGGAGATGTACCAGCATTTATTACAATCTTTACCTGCTTTAACAATTATGGAGGCAGGTACTTGCGCATACATATTAAGCATCATGGCCGTGCGTTTCAATTTGAGACGCACACGATTTAGGCCATGCTCTGCTACGCAATCGCATGCTTTATGATTCCTAAAGATATTGAGTGCCGTTCTCCCCGCAACTTGGTGGGAACCCTGGCATGCGCACAGGGCTCTATGGCGGTACATCTCAACTTGGAGCGCACCTAGCGGATGACGTCACGTTGCGCATGCACAATAGGTCCGTTTGTCTCACGCACCCCTGGGTACTATTAAGGTCTTAATTTTCACCTGGCAATCGCGTTTTTGGCACGAATTTCAATCCCTTTTTAAGTGTGCATATTATTCTGCCTACCCCACCACTCCCAATTGAAGGCATCCAGCCGAAACGCGTAGGAGTGGGTGCAGTAGGCAGGATCCCCTGGTTTTTCCCTCTCTTGGGATACGTAAATATATCCACTTATGCTGCTGTCTTATATGTGCTCTGTTAACGTTATATGTGTGTGCAGGTTACTGCTGAGTGTCTATATACACTTCAGAACTGTGTTTCATCTTATCTGGATCAAATTCATTTGTTACTTGTTTCTTCAATAGGACTGGTTTTCTGTATTGTTATCTAAACTTCTTTAGGCATCACAACCATTATACTATCAGCCCCATGATATTTTTGAAGAGATTAGATATGCATATGCATGTGTGGTCTTTTCTCAGCAATTTTGTATCTGCCACAGAGTAGCACTGTTAGCTGTTGTTTCCCGAAGAAGTTGTATTATTATCACTCCATGAAATTCTCTTCTGGGATTTGTATTCAAGCTAGAGATAATTTCAACTCACTCCCTGGCTTCCTACAGCGTTACTTATGGATATGACAGGCACTGTAGTCAGCATACTGCTTTGGTTCACGCACAGGGGATCTATGCCTTGTTTTTACATTTCTGTGCTATCTTTTATTTCTTTTTGTGACATCTAATCAATAAAATGTGTTTTTGATATTGCCAACGGTATACCAGAGTGCTATATTTTTGGGCTCCTTTTTCTCTTGCTCTTTTCATTCTATTATTGGCCCTATAGCACCACTGATATTTATTGAATATATATATTACTGTCAGTTTATTGGTAACCTTCATTGTGCAGTCTTGTAGATGCGGGGTCTGTTCTCTCTCTCTCTCTCTCTCTCTCTCTCTCTCTCTATATATATATATATATATATATATATATATTTGCATGTCATTTCCCAGAATCCCTTGCTGCAGTGGAAGTGCTGTTTGCTGGGTGATAATGGTGAAAGACAGGGTTGCAGACCTGTCTAAGACATGCAAATGAATATACAGGAATATTTACAGTTGATATATATATATATATATATATATATATATATATATATATATATATACACACATACACACACACAATAGTCCAACAAAGTCTCATACCAGTTCTTGTAGCTGTAGGGGAAGGCCTCTCTGCTCTCCTGGGTCCACACCCTTGTGTGCTAAGGAAATGTCCGTGTCCAGGTATAGAGGTCTTGTCCCCTTGTCTTGCTGGCAGCATACAGTCCTTCTGTGTGCGTCAAGACATATTTTCCTCTGGTCAGTATCTATATAAGTACATACATAATACAATGTAACTATGTATTTGTAACCATGTATTTGTCATCATAACTCTGTGCCTAGGACATACTTGAAAATGAGAGGTAACTCTCAATGTATTACTTCCTGGTAAAACATTTTATAAATAAATACAAAAAATAGACAGCCTGTATGACGACCGTTGCAGAGCGTTTGCGCCGATACCTTTTTTTCTCCAACCTTCCTTTGATAAGAAGTCTGTAGTATTTCTGGAGAGTTAGAATGCTTCTCGTCTTTCAGAGTTTGCTCTGATTTGAGAAAGTTTCTACTGGAAACAAAGCCACTGGCCTCTTTCCTGACCCAAGGTGCCTTCTGCTTTCAGTGCTAACTGCAATTTCAACTTTTCTTGCTCTACTTGTTTCTTCATCCTTCTTTCTTCATTAAGCTTCTCCTTTCCTTCCCTGTCTTGATCAGTCAGATATGAAACCTCCTCTGTCAGGTTTCTGTTCTCTCTTTTGACATGCTCTATAACACTCAGGACCATTCCGTAGTCATCCTTCAATTTACACACACCTGTTCTGAGACTCGGATCTCCTGGCACTAGACTTCGAGGTCTATGTTGAAAGCATGAAACTCTCTTTGACAGACTTCAAGATCAGTACTGAGACTGCAAACCTCTTTTTGAGAGACTTCCAGCTCTTTATCGAAACTGGGAAATTCCATTTGAGAGATTTCCAGTTCTGTACTGAGACTGCTTGCTTCCTGGTGAGAAACATCCAACTCTAATTAGAGTGTGAACCTCGGTCTGGGAGGTTTACAACTATCCTGAAACTGCTGACCTCCTGACTAGAGACATCTAGTTCTATGTTGAGTATGAACCTGTATCAGCTCTCCCCCACCTCCCAGATCCAACGCTGGAGGCCCCCAACAGCCCTGAAACGCAACCCCTTCCCCACACAGTGCGCCCAACATAAACAGGATTATGGCTCCCTCATCCATCAGCGATCCCGCCACTGGCCTTGCCGGAGCGCCTCTCCCATATCTTCCGGGCAGTTGACCCCCTGCCTCAGCCTTCTCGCGCTGCGGAGGTGGTCTCAGCAATCAAAAGTCAGTCTTTGAGGAGGTCGATGGGTCTCTCAACCTTCCCGGTTGGGCAGTTGGTTCTTCTGGGCATTTTGGTCCGCCAGTCTCTCTGAAGCCCTGATGTGGACTCCCCCCCCGCGGCCCGGTCGCCGAGAGTCCGGCAAGTCCACTCTCTGTGGGGCCGGATGTTCAACGCCAAGCTCGCGTGCGAATTGTGGCATGTCTGATGGATAGTTGTCTGCCGTTTCTCGTTATAATTAGCTGAAACTGGAATCCCCATTTGTAGTTTATACCTTTCTCTCGTAGTAGCGTAGTTAGAGGTTTTAACTCTCGGTGCCTCTCAATAATTGCCGTAGCGAGGTCGTTGAAAATTTGTAGGGGTTCTTCTTGAAACTCGATCACGTTTTTGTCCCTGCAGGCTGTTATTATATTTTCCCTAGTGGAGTAACTGTGCATACGCACAATCACGTCCCTTCTTCTTTTTGTGTCGCCTGATTTGGGAGCCAGCGCGCGATGAGCTCGGTCCAGCTCCAGGTTTTTCTCCTCCAGACCGTCGCAGACACTCTTGAAAAGATCTATCAGATAGGGCCTAAGGTGGTCAGGACGAACCTCTTCAGGGACATTGCGGATCCTCAGGTTTTGACTACGGTGCCGGTTCTCCTGATCCTCCAGGCTCTCTTTTAGGCAGGAAACCTTGACGCCGAGGCGAATAATCTCTTCGTCTGCCTCTGTTTGCGCGTGCAGGGCCGCATCTAACCTGTTCTCCAGGTCTGCTGTTCTCCTTGTGAGGCTGCCAATTTCCTCCTTGAGCTCGGAGGCCAGATTTTTAAAGTCCTGCTGGAGGGATCTGTATCATTTATCATGTGAGGATGACCGCATTCCTTCAAGGATTTCCTCTAGATATGCTCGGGTGATATTCCCTTCTGCCGCGGATCCCTCCGTCAGCCTCCTTGAGTCTTTTCTTTGAGCTTCGGCGCCATCTTGCTCGCCGGGTTGGTTCCCAGACCCTCGTGGCGCCGGCAAAAAATACTTGTTAACTCCCTTTGACATTTGTGTTTTTCCTCCCCGAGACATATTGGGGATTTCTTCTGCCAGATTATAGCAAGTTTTGGGCCAAATTTTATTTTTCATTTTTTGGGGGAAAGTTGCTTAATTATCACTTTATCCGTGCGGGTTCCTAGAGCTCTCTTCCTATGCTGCCATACTGGTCGACGACTCCGGAGGCCCCCCCCCTGGGCTCAGCCTTTAATCATTTTGAATGAATGAGGGTCTGATTGGCCTTCTGTGGGACTCTTGTGCACAGGCAGGTCTGTCTGAGCCCTTGCCCTGTGGCCTCCATCTTGCCTCAGCAACACCCTGCAGAGCAGCAGTGATCCAGCAGCTCTCCTCCCCCTCCCCTGGCTCCGCAGACCATCCAGGGAGAGCTAATCTCTCTCCCCCTCAGTCACCTGATTGGGCGTCCCCGCTGTGAGCGCTCTGGGTCCCGCGATCACTCCAGGCAGGGGGGAGGGGTCGGGAGGATGGACAGGAGCTCTCCTCCACTGCGGGCCGCCTTCGCCGTGCGCCCGTTCTGCAGTAGCGCGGGAGGATCCTCCGAGCTCCACCGTCGGCGGGAGTGGGGGGGAAAGGGTTTGTACCTTCCTCCACCAGCCGACTCTCTTCTCTCGGGACTCAGCCGGTCCTTCTTACTCGAGCCGCATGGCTCCGGCAGCCATTTTGGAGGCGCAGGGAGAGACAGGGGGAACCTCCATGGCTACCGCGGTACCCAGGGAGCCCAGCCAGCCGCCGTTAGCTATGTCCTCCGAGGGGAACAGTGCTGGTAGGTGGCTGGGCACTTCGACAGTTTTATTTTTAATTTTGGGGGCCGTTCCCTTACAGCCTTCAGGACGGAGCCGAGCTGAGCTGCGACTTGCCAGCTCCACGTCCAGGCCACTCCCCCCACAGGAGACAGTTTTAAGGAGGTGAGAAGGTGCAGGGTGGTCCATGGGGAATACCTCCCTGAATTAGAGATAGTCTGAGACTGCTGTCAAGCAGGCTTTTAAAGGCCTAATGAGTCAGGTGAGACGATCAATTAAGGTGCCCTGCTTTAGAATGAACCTCCTCAGTTCTGTATTAGGTTATGCAAGCGGGTTTTCCTGCCTCACTACCTAACAGGGGATCAACCGTGTTACACTTACTATTAAGGATTTGACAATACATCATTAAAGTATCTGATAACATATTAATAGATGTTAGCTAATTTCAGTTAACACCATACTGTTTCAGAAAAGTGTGGCCCTCCTCCCCATGGTTTAAAGCTCGCCCCGCCCGACTTTCCAATTAGCAGTTTTTATCATGATCCTGTCAATCACAGACTCAATATGGTCTTTCTGCATGCAGCAGAAAAGAGAGGTACATGAGAATTATGCCATGTAGTGTTAGGACATGCAGATTGGTCATGCCATAAAGTTTCTGCAGGTTTATAACCTTTTGGCCAAAGGGTTTAACTAAATGACCCTACTCATGAGCAGATAAGCACTGAAGTATTGTACAATATGTTGTGTCATTTTGTATAGTTGTGCTGGCCTTTCTGTTTTTGTTTGTTTCAGATAAGTACTATTATCATTTTAGCAATAGTTGTTAAATATCATAGCCAATATTTATTTGAACCATTTGTATATACCTGGGGTTCCATACACTGTTTTTTTTTTAATCATTGTATGTAATTGTATGTCCATTCAGTTAGCACCACACATTGTATTTTATTTCGATCATTTTTATTTTTTTTACACTTATTAACAGACAACTCGTATCCAGGCTGTCTGTAATTGGAATCACACACATCTGTAGTCTGTTAATTAAAGTGCAACCAGTCAACTAATCAATTTTGGAGGCAGTCTTACCACCAAGTTCAACATTATTGGAAGTGAGTGCAGTGATAAGCGGACATGCCTTGTTTTCATCTTCATATGTTTCTTACAGTCCCATGGGCCCATTCTCTACGCTTCTTCCAAAAAGCGATTGTCCTTCTTTTTTTTCCTCACTTATACTACGTAAATGTACTCATTACTATTTTTTTTAATAAACTGTGACTTTCAAACCCTTTGCAGGCGTGTATACTTTCTATTTTGTCTTGCAGGAGTGGAAAGGGGAGCAGTTTTGTGCTCCCTTATTCATATTATTATTGTTTATTTGTTAAGCGCCAACATATTCCGCAGCGCAGTACAGTGGGGGTACAGAGATTAGATAATAATTTACAAACAAGGACATACATGCACAAATAGATACAGTGATGTAATGGTGGCCCTGTTCATGGAAGCTTACAATCTAGAGGGAATGAGGGTCAATGTTGAAACAAAAAGGTAAAGTGGCTGCTCATTGTCGGATGGAGTGTACTGTATCTCAAGTTGGAATATGGCCAGCCGAACAGCTGATTCCATTAAGGTTTGGGGGTGGATGTTACACAGAGTGGAGATTTGCCCAGCCATAGAGCTGGCCCCAATGGATTGGAGGTGTGGAGATGTTAGAGGTGTGCCACATAGGGTTCCTTGAAAATGTAAGCTTAGAGGTAGATTTTAAATATCTGAAAACTGGGGGAGAGTCTGATGGTACGTGGTAGGCAATTTCTGAGAGAGGGGGAAGCACAGGAGAAGTCTTGTAGGCAGAAGTGAGAGTAGGTAATAAGGTTGGAGGAAAGGCAGATGTCACGGGCAGAATGTAGGAGGCATTTAGGTATGTATTTGAGTATGAGGGCTGAGATGTAAGGTGGGGCAGTGTCGCTGAGACCTTTGTAAGTTAGAGCAAGGGTTTTAAATTTTATTCTAGAGGATATGGGAAACCAGTGTAGGGATATGCGTATTGGAGAAGCAGAAGTGGAGCGGTGAGTGAGATAGGTGAGTCTGGCAACAGCATATTGAATGGATTGGAGTTGGGCTAGACAAACAAGGGGAATGACATCTAAGGGAATGTTGCAGTAGTGAAGGCGGGACAAAATGAGTAAGTGAATTAGGATTTTAGTTGCATCATAAGTGAGAAAGGGCGTATCTTAGCGATATTTCGGAGGTGGCGGCAGCTGAATGTGAGGAATGAAGGAGAGATCAGAGTCATAGATGATCGCTAGAGAGCGGGCTTGAGTTGTTTATGAGATTGTGGTGTTATTGACAGTGAAGGAGAGTGTTGGTGTAGCAGTGGCTGTGGAGGGGGAAATAGTATTAGTTCTATTTTGGACAGGTACCAGTCAGACATACAGTACAGGAGGAGATTGCAGAGATAGTTTGAGACATGAGAAGGGACAGGTCAGGGGAGGAAAGATACATTTGGGGGTCATCTGCATAAAGATGATACTGAAAGCCAAATGATTGTTGTAGTTCACCAAGAGAAGAGGTGTAGAAGGAGAAGAAGAAAGAGCCTTCATACTGTATGCATTTTGAATAATCTGATTTTTTCCAAATTAATATTATTTTATTCTAAATCTTTGCTTTATTTAAACATTTCATAGTTTAATATTCAAATATTATCTTAATATGGTTCCATTGTAAAATTGTTTATAATACAATGCTTATGTTATATACTTAGGGCCTCATGCAGAGAGCATCGTTATTTCAAAATTCGCCATTTTTTGTACAATTTCGCGCAGAAACCGGCATAAAATGGCGAGTTACGAAAAACGCGCCATTTTGTTTTTTTTATTGCTAAAACTCGCCTCGCGGCTGGCGAGAACCTCCATCTCGCCATTTTTAAAACTCTCCGAATGCAGAGAGGTACGAACGGCATGTAGCCGCTGTTCGCGCCAGGGAATATTGGCAATAAGATGGCGCTCGCCGCCTATAGCAAAGGGGGAAAAAAAGCCGCGATTTTTTTTTTTTACATTTCTGAAGCGCGCATCTGTTCCATTCAAACTCGCCACACGCATCCATGTTAAACATAGCAGAATTCGCACTTTTCTGCATATGGAGAATAAAACTCTCCAAAAAAGCTACTTTTTATGAAATTCGCCAATTTGAAAATTCTATGCTCTCTGCATGAGGCCCTTAGACACTACACTATTGAACCACAACAAATAATGTTGAAATATTGAAAAATGTTTAATCTATGTACCTTATGTTAATTCTTTTTATATCAATAATTATTTCACCTCTTACTGTACACAGTGTAAAAACAGAGAATAATCATTAGATATCTGTCATGATAAAATTGATTTTCCTCATACAAATTTATGTTTACAATTATTTAAAACACTGCACAGAGGATTCAAAGTTAAATGTCAAGTTACCTACAGGTATGTGAACTTTTGATTAAAATATAGACAGCTCCGTTCTGATTTGACAGATGACCTGTCAGTATTAGTAAGAGGATATTGAATTATGTGTGCTGAAAAATATCTGCAGTAATAGAACAATGTTCTTAAAGCTTGAACTATTAAAGTGTGATTGAAATATATAAATCAAAAAGAGCAAACACTGTATACTGCACTCTGTACCAAAAGTGTATAATGTAATAATCAATTAAAAATCTTTAATTCAACAAAATTTAAAAATAATGATGAGTGTTAATATAAGAGATAAATATAAAACCTTAACCTGTCCCTAGCAGGGCAGTCTGATAGTATCAACCTTGATACATACAGTACAATAGCAGATGTAGGGACTCCCATCAGTTAGAAATACTGTACAGTTAGGCGTATGCTGTGGCAATATAATAGTTTCCATGTCTCCTCATTACCAATAAAAATAGGTTACCCTTGCTTCCCAGCTCTGATCCATCCTTATCTCGTTTATTTTTGTATTCCAATGGCTTATTGAAAAATATTGATACAGACCAAGCGAGGGGCCCTCTGAAGAAAAAAATGTTAGAACAGTAGTTAGATTGTAAGTTCTTTACTAAGCTACTGTATATTTTCTATCTCAACTCCCTCTTCTAGGCAAGGTCAAAGGTTTAATAGCATATGGCGGGGTAAATAGAATAGCAGCATATACATATTTATATATGTATATATATATATATATATATATATATATATATATATATAATAAAAAGATCACTTGTGAGCACATTCACATGTCTTAGGCAGGTCTGCAGCCCTGCCTTTCACCATTATCACCCCGCATACAGTGTTTCCACTGCAACAAGGTATTCTGGGAAATGACATGCCAATGAGCACACCGTTTCACTTTTTGCCTGAAAAACCATTGTTACATGGAGCCAATATAAGCTAATGCTTGCTGTTAACCAGCTTTAAAGCACAGCATGTGAATCAGATGCAAAGCCAGAGAAACCATTCACAGACATGTTTCAACCTTAATGGGTATCATCAGTGTGAAGTTGGTTGTACTGCTGGCTTTGCAATTTTCAAGACTAGGGATTACCACAACGTTTTAAGTTATGGTGGGTGAAAAAGGCAACAAGAAACCTCCACCATATTGCATATAGCAAATAAAAAGATCACTTGTGAGCACATTCACATGTCTTAGGCAGGTTAGCAACCCGGAGACACGGTGTGCTCATTTGCATGTAATTTCCCAGAATCCCTTGCTGCAGTGGAAACACTGTATGCTTGGTGATAATGGTGAAAGGCAGGGTTGCAGACCTGCCTAAGACATGTGAATGTACTCATTATATATACTGTATATATGTGTTTGTATACACTGTGGGCTCTTTATTTATTTATACACACACACACACTCTTACATCCCTCACATTCAGGGACTATTTAACACCTCAAGTCATAAATCACACACTACACAGGGGGGGGGGGTGGGGGCTCTAGTAACATTCCAAGATGCACTGTTAATGAGTAAACCCCTTGCCTGCTTTATTCAATGTAACACCGCTGGAAGAAGAGATCAATGTATCTCGAAAGCTCGCACAAATAAAAGCAGTTTGTTAGCCACAGAACGGTATCCACCATCCGAGTGCCCATAGCGGTCCCGTTTGTCTGGAGGTATGTGTCATTTCCAAATGTGAAGTAGTTATGGGTCAAAATGAATTCGATGCATTTAGTCACTGTCTCTGTGAGTGGCTCCTGCGGTCCCAGAAAGTATCTGCAGGCTGAAATCCCATCTTTGTGGGGGATGTAGTGTAGTGTAAAGTGACTACATTCATGGTTGCTAGTAGTGTTTCTGTTGGGAGGGCACATAAACAACAAAACAGGTAGCGCTAACCGCAATGTACAGTATATGGTGTAGTAACTATTACCTTATATATTAAATGGAACTATACATAAGGGGCTGCCTAGGACACAAAGCCTGACCCCCTGGTCAGGAAAACAGTATGGACAGGGAATAGTTCCGTGGGCGCCTATAAAATTTAACTACTATAAAGGATATACGAAAACCAAGCCTGTTGGTTGTGAAGAAATGTTGATCCTCACGGTGGGCTTGAAAACAAAGAGAAAGCACAACACATAGCGTAATACTGTTGAAACATTAAACAAACAACATATAAGACAACATATAACAGCTGAAAAGTGAAATGGTATTTTAGGACAATAAAATCATTTAATAACAATTAATAATTAATATAATGCACAATTTGCATGGACATATAGATTTAAGCAATTAAAAATCTGAATAGGTGGTTCAAGCACTCCGTAGCACCAATGTTGATGATAGCAATGCCTACTCACCAGATGGAATAGGTTTGCAGGCAGTGGATATTTTAGAGAGTATCCCCTCTCATCTGTGTGCTGCTCTCTGCTTAGCTGGCGTCTCTGTCGGCTCGTGGGTGCAGCTCATCAAGCGGGGACTCCTGCAGCTCCAGGAAGCACGTCTGAGCAGATGGAACTCAGCTGCAGCTGATTCAGCACGATGTCAGCCACGGGCCACCGTGAGCTCATCTATCTGCTGCTCACTGCTAGCTGGCGTCTCTATCCGCTCGTGGACGCAACTTGTCAGCAGGTACTCCTGCAGGGCGCCAAGCAGGGCGCTTGAATAATAGGAAACCGCAACAGCTGGTACAACTCGTCGACGGCTACAAGAGATGGTTAGCTGGCAGCTCACGTTGATTCACCGGTGTATGGGGGATACTGCACCAATGTGTGCGGGGCTTGAACCTCCACCCATGCACAATTTGCATGGACATATAGATTTAAGCAATTAAAAATCTGAATAGGTGGTTCAAGCACTCCGTAGCACCAATGTTGATGATAGCAATGCCTACTCACCAGATGGAATAGGTTTGCAGGCAGTGGATATTTTAGAGAGTATCCCCTCTCATCTGTGTGCTGCTCTCTGCTTAGCTGGCGTCTCTGTCGGCTCGTGGGTGCAGCTCATCAAGCGGGGACTCCTGCAGCTCCAGGAAGCACGTCTGAGCAGATGGAACTCAGCTGCAGCTGATTCAGCACGATGTCAGCCACGGGCCACCGTGAGCTCGTCTATCTGCTGCTCACTGCTAGCTGGCGTCTCTATCCGCTCGTGGACGCAACTTGTCAGCAGGTACTCCTGCAGGGCGCTTGAATAATAGGAAACCGCAACAGCTGGTACAACTCGTCGACGGCGCATGTGCAATTAGCTACAGGTGGAACTATTTACCCAAATGGTGAAGTCAGTATTTAAAGGACATTTTGGACTTTTTTATTCATATACCCCTGAGGAAGAGAGCAGATCGCTCTTGAAACGCGTAGGGTGGAGGTTCAAGCCCCGCACACATTGGTGCAGTATCCCCCATACACCGGTGAATCAACGTGAGCTGCCAGCTAACCATCTCTTGTAGCCGTCGACGAGTTGTACCAGCTGTTGCGGTTTCCTATTATTCAAGCGCCCTGCTTGGCGCCCTGCAGTAGTACCTGCTGACAAGTTGCGTCCACGAGCGGATAGAGACGCCAGCTAGCAGTGAGCAGCAGATAGACGAGTTCACGGTGGCCCGTGGCTGACATCGTGCTGAATCAGCTGCAGCTGAGTTCCATCTGCTCAGACGTGCTTCCTGGAGCTGCAGGAGTCCCCGCTTGATGAGCTGCACCCATGAGCCGACAGAGACGCCAGCTAAGCAGAGAGCAGCACACAGATGAGAGGGAATACTCTCTAAAATATCCACTGCCTGCAAACCTATTCCATCTGGTGAGTAGGCATTGCTATCATCAACATTGGTGCTACGGAGTGCTTGAACCACCTATTCAGATTTTTAATTGCTTAAATCTATATGTCCATGCAAATTGTGCATTATATTAATTATTAATTGTTATTAAATGATTTTATTGTCCTAAAATACCATTTCACTTTTCAGCTGTTATATGTTGTCTTATATGTTGTTTGTTTAATGTTTCAACAGTATTACGCTATGTGTTGTGCTTTCTCTCTGTTGGGAGGGGCCAATGGCATTAAGTTTGTTAAGCAGGTCGGTATATTTATATATATATATATATATATATAGTGCAGAATAAATGAGTTCTCCAGTATTCGGTGATACTTTTTTTATTGGACTAACAATTTATGTCATAGGACAAGCTTTCGAGAGTTATCCTCTCTTCTTCAGGTCAAGCAATACTGATATACAAATGAATCTATGGCTAAAACAGTGTGGAGAGAGGAAAAAAAAAAAAACAACAGATATTTACTGTAGATAAGGTAGGGTGTTAAGTGTTTGAAGCCAGGGGACAGTGTCAAAGAAAGGTGGGGACGGGGAGGGATACTGGGGGGGGGGGGGGAGAAAGTGTGGATAAGAATAGAATAAGAATTCTATATATATATATATATATATATATATATATCTACATTATGTGCTCAGGTAACGCTCTCCTATCCACATTGGGAACCAGGAGCTATTTCTAAAAGAGAGATCCTGATTATTTTGGACATTAAACAAATTTGACATTTTACAGACAGACAGGTGTCATGTTGCAAGAACCTAGCCGCATCATTATATACCAGCTGCAGGTGGTGCAGATCTGTTTCCAGAAGTCCCAGGTAAAGTACATTGCAGTAGTCCAGGCGTGTGGAGACATAGGCATGAACAAACGTAGGGAGATCCCCTGGGTGAATCAAGTACTTAATCCTGGCTATGTTCCTAGGGTGAAAAAATTAAGATACCTGATGCTTAAGTACTGTATCAAGCCACAATAAAGGACAACACCAATATACCTGGTGCCATAAGACTTTAGTAGCTGGTAAACCCCAGAGATTAAGGTCTGATGAATGACCTACAATAGCTGCAGTTTTCTCGTTAGTAGATACCGAGAATGCATCATCAGGATTTGACCTAAACCAACTGACAATTATCCAATCATGGAATTCTAGAGAAAAGATTCTGCAATCGGGAGTGAGCAGTGCTTTACGCACGAAACGCGTCAGAATTTTTCATAGTTCCAACCTTGATTTTTCTCCACTGATGCCACGATCACGATAAATGTTTATTTTTAATCTTCTCCTTGCTGAGCCCGTTCATTCCTGCAGTGCAATGCTCACTCCCGATTGCGGTTCTTTCTCTATGATTACCTCAGTAGGACGCACGCACTAAGGAGCCCTGCACCAACTCACCGTGAGTACATTGAATTAATATACTCGTTTAGCTTACCGGAGTTCACACAGCAAAGGACACCACCAGACTGACTACATACAGTCTTACCTTCCAGGGCTGGTTAGCTTTTTTTTGTTGGTAGGGGATTTGTCTCTACCTGTCTTCACCAGTCAGGTGGTTTACTTTTCCCTCACATCCTCCACACCAGACCCACATTTAGGAGGTTTTTTCATACAGTTTATTGTTTGGAGTCCTCCGTTGTAGGTGGGCACAGACAAGTCGCCAGAAGATTATGGATTAGAGTGTTTCTTATACTAGACATTTCTATCCACATTGCTTTGCATAGGCTCTATTGCAGGGGTGCGCAAAGTTTTTAACTTATCCCCCCCCCCCACCCTGCCTCCTTACCTCGCGCCCCCTCTCCTCCTCGGATCCGGTGTCAAATGACGTCACATGGCAATGTGATGTCACGTGACCCCGCTGGGTCATTTGACGCCGGTTACCATGGCGACGCATCACCGAAGATCAGGTAAGAGAAGCTGCAGAGGCCTCACGCAGTCCCCCGGCACATAATTTAAGTGCCTTGGGGGAGCGCACAGAACCTCTGTAGCCACTGCGCCCCCACTAGAAATTCTCCTGACCCGCACCGCTGCTCTATAGCATTGTACTGGACTTTACGGTTTCTGTTTCTACAATCAAAGAATTCAACTTGATAAGCATTGAGGATGGATAGCGGGTCTTTAGTACACGGTACAAAGGACAAGTCTCACTTGTTTTGAAGTGATATCCCAATCCTTGTAATCTGATAGTTTCAACCAGTGTACACTGCACACTGCATACAACATGGGAGATAAGATAGAGCCACGTGACACTTTCCATGACTGGTGCAGAGCAGTATACTCCTGAATATACTCCCTGTGATCAGCCAGTGAGAAGATTTGAACCAGCTGAGGACTGTCCCACCCAGTCCACAGAAATTCTACAGACTCTACATTAAAATCCCATGGATACAATGCAATTCTCAGGGCCAGCTTAATGGTGGTTCATAGGTGCCACTGCACTGAGCCCGGCATTTACAGAGGCCCGCACTCTTCCCCAAAACAATTAAACTGATTGCCAGGGGAGAGCGCCTCTTACATTTGTTAAGTGGAATCTCCACTTCTGACGTCTTGTCGTTATGGTGTTGCGATGTTACATGACGTCACGTTGTCATGACAATAGGACATACATGGTGCCGTGATTTCCCATGGCATCCCACTGTCATTGTGCATTGTGCTGAGTTGCAATGACAAGATAACGCCATGTGACGTTGCAATGTCATGATGCCACAACATCATTATGCTGTGTCATTGGAAGAGGAGATGCCATGCCGAAAAAAGGTTAAAGGCTCACGCAACGAGCCCCACATATTCCCAGACAGCCCTGTCCATTATAGAAAATGCTGCAGATAGGTTCATGAAGACTAAGATCGAAGAGTTACCTCTGGCTCTCGCTTTAGTATGAAAAGACAATTAAGCATTCAAACCAGAGCATTCTTTCACTGTCAAATCCAAACTCACATCTTCTTAGACATGATAGAAATATTGAATACAGATAGATGTACTGTATTTCTGTGTGATATTGCCCATTTCCCAATGGAAACACCATTATGGCAGTTTGAGTACATGCACAATACAGTAGGTCCCTGGGGACTGAGAAAATGATTGTTGTACAGTTATAATGCAAGACAAATTGACTCTATGTCACTTTGTTCTCTTATTACAACAAAGGTTATTAGCACTGTGACAGTGTAGGTATAGGTAAGCAATGGATTGTAAAATGTGTAATTACTTGTGCTTAGTTTGTACAGTGGTTTTCAATTGGAGAAAATGCAATTTTAAGAAAACCTCAAAAGGTTTCATTTAGACACTTAATATAAAAAAAATGTGTTTGAAACTGGCATACTGTAGCAAAATATGATTGTTTCTTTCATTTTTTCATTTTGACAAGATTAGCCGCGACAATCTTTATCAGAGTTTGGTTTAAATAATGTGCTCTGTATCACTCAGCTGATGCTCTATATTGTTGTTGTTTTTGTGAATTGGCAAAGAGAAAATGGCTTGTCCATAATGTGACATAAAAACATTTTCCAGCACAAATATACATAATGAAAAATACTTGCGCATATAATTAATAGAGATTCATTTTAAAGACGATTCCTGATCTGCTGAAAACAGTCTACACTATAAACAGATGGTTTGGACATGTAAGCCATTACCTGAACAAAATTATCTGGAGGATAATAGTAGGCCTTACCCCCTAGTCATCAGCTGTTATCTTAGGTTTGCAGCCTTTGCAATTACAAGCAGTAATTCTTCTCATCATTTTTTTGCATGGTAGCTTATGCAAATATACGGTATGCAACATATATTTAAAAATGTGTTGCAGTTGTGACATTTTATAAAACCAACATGAACATTTTTCTAAGATGTGCTTGTTGCAAAGATACTAAAAATAATTTATTTAGAACTTAACCCATTTAGGAGGTAATTCAGTATACTCTGAAGTTGAAAACCCCCAGTAACTTCAACAAAGGGCTTCTTCAGACTGTTTATGTATAATTTTATTTATATAGCACCATTGTTTACACAGCACTTTACAAAATGACAATACAAGGTTAATAAAGTACACACAACAGTGATTAGTGCAACAGGCAAATTATAACATAAGGCAAAGGGAGGCAAAAAGATTCTGCAGATATAGCCAGACTTACTTGTATTATGGTATCGTGACAAGGGGCGAGATTACTGCCGCATGAACTGTTCACAGCGGCTCGTCTGAAGTCAGCCGGTAGAATTATTTGTGGGGTTATTTATATTATTGCAATTCAGTTTGTGCCCAGCCAATGGCACACTGAATATCTTTGCCTATGCCCACACATGTGCTGTCTACAATGTCATGACACATGTTTCTATACAATATACTGTAAAATATAACAATATCATTAGAAGGGCAATGAACAGCACAAGAACTTAACACATGTTTCTAAACAATACACAATGTAACAATATCTCTAGAAATGTCTATAAACCCTTAATTTTTAAAATGGCAGCCAGATGAGTAGGCCACCCCACAGAGCCCATTGGGACCAACTATCTTGCGCGTGGAGTTCCCACAGGATTACTGGGACATGATTGACTGTGTCTGGATGGTACTTTACCCTACCAGAGAATGTGTCTGAATACGTTACCTACAGGCTCTAATAATTGTATGTTGTGTGTGTTTATGTACAAATAATTGATACAATATAGTGTTGTATTTAAAATCTCTATTACTTTATGTTTTGTAGAGGAACACTGGCCAAGCGAACACACTCCATTTGCTACGGCTCTGCGACCAGCAGGAGGAGGAGGATCAGGGACGCCCTCTCAGGTATACTGTGGCTCTGACAGGGATGGGAAGAGGGGCCAGAGGAGGCAGGTGGGAATGGGGAATGGAGGAGGGGGAAGGCAATTATGAAAGGCCAGATGGGGAAAGACGGATTCTCTATACTGATCCCGTGAGTATCAGTTTTTTTTTTAACTGCATCCAGAATTTTGAAATCTTACTCCTCCAGCATGAGGAGGAGGGAGGAGGTAGTAGGCAGGAGGGAGGGGTCGCCATCCACCACCCAGGTCAAGCCCTCATCCAGATCAGACCAAAAAAAGAGGTCCCCACCAGCTGAGAAGAGGGCTGTTAAATAAGTAAACAAAAGTTTTATAACACCTGTATGATTCATTTATTGCATACAGCAGATGGCACACTGAATTTTTATCTTTACCAATGCCAGGTTGCACCTGTCAAAAACTTAAAACGTGTTACTATACAAGATACAATTTAACAACACAGTAATAAATGTCTGGTTTGAGAC